>NC_134353.1:351950735-352170735 GCF_048569485.1 Anomaloglossus baeobatrachus
CGCCTCCTGGGTCTTGTAGTTCGCTGCGAGGACGTCGCGATGTACCCGGGAACTACAAGAACCATGAGACCGGCGGTGGAACGGAAGGTAAGGTGAGCATAATACTGTATGTGCGTGCGTGCGTGTGTGTTTGTGTGTGTTTGTGCGTACATGTGTGTGTTTGTGTGGACTGCAAGTGCGGGTCAGAGTGTGGTGGATGGACGAAACCGGAAGTGTGTGCGGTGAGAATTTCGCTCGTACAGCAAAGCTTTCTCGTAAAGCGAGTTACAAATTTACAGAAAGCTTTGCTTGTTAAGCGAAATTCTCGTTAAGTGGGTTACTCGTTAAGCGAGGTACCACTGTACTTTGTGTCTTTAGTTTTAGATTAGAAGACAGTGTGGGCAGCAGTGTAAGCAGCCTCTTTTCACCTCAGCATCCATGGTATCTCCAGTATTAGTACATTAGTACACAGCAGTGTGAGAAGTGCCTTCTTATTTCAGTATCCGTGATATCTTCACTATCAGATCAGAAAGACGGGATGGACAATAGTGTGGGCAGCCTCTTCTTAATTCAGCACCCCTGTATCTCTAGTTTTATATCAGAAATACATATTGGATATTATATTAGAAATATATGGTGGACAGCAGTGTGAGCAGCCTATTTTTATCTCAATACCTCCAGTATTACAACAAAAAAGCACGGTGGACACCAGTGTGAGAAGTGTTTTGATACCTAACAAACACATAAACCTCAATTTTTAACTCCGAATAAATGTAGGGTTAATTAAGCTAACACAATTTGCCCAAAGAGCAACTAGAAGTACCCTAAACGTTTAATTCTAATTACAATACAAAAATTAAAACTGGCGTGCAGAAAAACATAGTCCATTCACTGTATCATGTGTCCGGCCGCAGACCAGACACTATGACAAACTGGACAAAAGTCGTACAATTAATTCAGAGGTTGGTGCAACCCTACACTGCCTATCTAAAAGCATTCAGCTAATAGCCTCCCCAACATGTTTCACCAAGACTGGCTTCATCAGGGGATTGAGGCTTTATAGAAATTATATTTTATGGATCTTTAGTTTAGGGTACATCTAGTTGCCCTTTGGGCAAATTGTGTTTGTGTTTTCATACCTAAGCACCTGTGATACCTCCAGTGTTAGATCAGAATATCCACTGGGAGCACATACTTACAAGCACTTGTCCTATTAACATCATAGGTCTCTGTTAGTGCAACAAGGCATACAGTGCCTCAAAAAGTATTCATACCCCATGAACTTTATCATATTTTTTCATGGTACACCCACAAACTTAAATGTGTTTTATTGGTATTTTATGTGATATACAGTTGAAACCAGAAGCTTACATGCACTATCTATAAAGACACATTGAATGTTGTTCTCACTATCTGACATGAAATCAGAATAAACCTTTTTCCATTTTAGGTCAATTAGAAACCAAAATTATTTATATTTGCCAAATACCAGAAAAATGAGAGAGAGAGAATGTTTTAAGTCATTTTTATTACTTTCTGCAAAGTCAAAAGTTTACATACAATAAAGGGGGCTTTACACACTACGACATAGCTAATGCGTTGTCGTTGGGGTCACGGAATTTGTGACGCACATCCGGCCGCATTAGCGATGCCGTTGCGCGTGACACCATGAGTGATTTTGCATTGTCGCAAAAACGTGCAAAATCGCTCATCGGTGACATGTGGGTGTGACGACATGGACTCTCATGGGTTAAAGTTTCTTAACATTCAGCCAGCCTATTGTTCTTATGTGTGCTAAGTCATGTTTGCTTAGCTATTGCTCTCCAGACTTTTCCAGTAATCATTGTATTGTAGTTGTGTATTTGTGTATTGATAATGTACTTACCTTAGTATCCATTGTCTAGTCGGTGACTTGCCGACTCCATGTAGATATACTGAGTCTTTCTATGCACATCATTTAAATGAACATTGTCCATGCAGCTTGAAATTCATCCAATGGGAGAAGCAATCTTGTCCAACCAATCGATGAGGATGCAGTGTATCCTAAGGGAAGGTTATGGCTATAAAAGGGACTTCTTTAAGCCACCAGGGTTGATGAAGGTTGATGGATGCTGATGGATCCAGTCTAAGCTCTTTGGAGCTGACTAGAGGATCAGGATATCTTATGGCTTCAATCTAGGGACTCCGGATCCGGTTGGAGACCATATCCACAGCCTAGGGATTTCGACTCCGGCTGCCAGGATTGTAACATCATATCAGGACTACCTAAGGAGGACACTCAGATTGGGACAGTTCAGTCACCTGGTACAGACTTTGCAGACCTCACACAGCTTCCTAAATCTGGCGTTATTCCTTTCTCGGTGGGTGCCCGCCAAAAGCGGGGTGCTGCTGGACTGGAGTAATCGGCCCTGGAAGCTCTGAGGCATGGACATTCTAAATCCCTGGTGAGCCAGCGGAAGGGTGAGACTCTGTTGCCTGTTACATTTGTGTGTTTTGCTGGTTATGTGTTATGTGCCGTTAATTGTTTGGGGATCCAATAAAGTCTAATTATTGTGGTTCCCTCACCCTGTGTTGTCTGAGTAGTGTTACGCCCACGGTTAAGGAGGCCGGCGTTCAGTTGGGATGAGCCCTGAGCCACGCTGTCTTTCTAAAGGCGGCGGGTTTTAGTGGACGAGAGCACCCACTGAGTCCCGTGTCGCCACAATTGGTGGCAGCAGTGGGATACTACTCAGCCTGGTTTACCCAGGGGAGCTGCAGTGGACTGGTGTTTTCGGACACCGTCCAGGGCTCAACAACCATGGAGGCACATAAGCATACCCAGCAGGCCATAGGGGAGGCATTCAGGTTTCGGACGCTGCCATGTCAAACCCCACCAGCTCAGCCATGGGACAAGGACAAGAGAGGAGTTACGACCGCTGCAGTAAATGGATGCTACAGGATCTGTGTCAGATGCGAAAGATTGACTACAGGAACACTGACACTCGGTCAGACTTGATCCGGAAATTAGTCTGTTGGGATGCCCAGAATGATGCAGAGGATGATTAGGACACTGCCGTTGTGGTATCAGAGGAGGTAAACCCTGTGTCTCATCCTAGATCCAGTGACAGTCTGGAAACAAACCAAACCCAAGCAGACCGAGTCAAGGAATTGTTTACTGCATTGGGGCCTGAAGCTTCAAGGGAAGAGAGGGCTGGTGTTCTGCAATTTGTGTTTGGATTTCCAATTTCCTCACCATCAGCACCTACCTCCAGGATAGACCACCACCAAGGAAGTCATCTTCGCTACAGGGATGTGCCAGTGTTTAATGATTCCAGCACTGAGATAGATGAACACATGCAAAACTTTGAGATGCTAATGCGTATCCACCAGGTGCCAACAGATGAGTGGTCCAAATACCTGTGGACAAGCTTGCCGGTCCGGACCCAGGAGGCTGTCCGATCACTTGGGCCTCAGGACTGCTTGGACTATGGAATTATTAAGGATACTTTGTTGGCCCTTTTTACCATAACACCCGAGAGACATCGCACTAAGTTCCGGACTATGTCTCGCCAGGGTGTCTCGTACGTCGAATTTGGCAGTCAACTCCGACGACACTGTAATCGCTGGCTCGATGGTCGGGCTGCCCACTCCGCTGCTGCCCTCCGGGATGTGATAGTGCTTGAGCAGCTGCTGGAGCAGATGTACCCGGATATCCGAGAATGGGTAGCTGACAGGAAGCCCGACACCCCAGAGCAAGCAGCGCGATTGGCTGACGAATTTACAGCCAACCGACCCAGCTGGAGGCCCAATAGGCCCACCGATCTGAGGAGGTCCCTCAACCATGGATCCAAGCGACCCCCAGACTCACGTGCTGGACTAACTCATTACCCCACAGAAGCCCCAACAAGACAAAGGTTTACCAACAGGGTGGGTGACTTGTCTAACCCACGGCGCTGTTATACGTGTGGGCGCCTTGGACACATGGCCAAAGAGTGTCTACAAAACCGGGTCCCCATGCCTGGAGCCCGTCTACCAGTCAACATATGCCGAGATGAACCAACGAGACCTGAGGAATGCTACTCCCGAGAAACACCAATAGCTAAGGAAGTGGTTTATCCAGTACACACCCTACGGCAGGCCGGACACCGTACACCAGCTAACCTCCATCCCCACATCCAGACGGTCAAGGTCGGTGATATACAGGCTCAGGGACTTCGAGACTCGGGATCTTCCATCACCCTGGTCAGCCCAGATATTGTTCCCTCAGAACATCATTTACCTGGCCGCCAAGTGACCATCACCCTTGCTGGGGGCCAGCTCTCGAACATCCCTCTGGCACGAGTGCAGTTGGACTGGGGAACTGACCAAGGAGAGGTTGAAGTGGGGCTCATGGACGGCCTCCCCACCCCTGTAATTTTGGGAAATGACCTAGGACAAGGACTATCCAGCCAGTTTGTCACCGCCATCACCCGCAGCCAAGCCAAACACCATCCTGGTGCAGGTCTTTCTTCCAGCCCATCAGAGGAGAACCCAACTCCTCAATCTTCAGCCTCCTCATCAGAGCCAACAAATGTGAGTACATCAGACCCAACTGTGGCCATTGATTGGGGGGAGATAGATCGTAAGGAGTTCAGGGAAGCTCAACTGTCAGACCCCACCCTAGAGCTTATCCGTAGTGCGGCCGCCCAACCTGGGGGAGGAAATCAGGGGGAGGTATATAGATGGGAAAAAGGCCTCTTATATCGGGAGAAGCCCGCATCCTGCCCAGAAAAACCCTGGACCCGTGTACATCAGCTTGTGGTACCCCAGCAATACCGACCCCAACTTATGCGTTTAGCTCATGATGTTCCTGCGGCTGGGCACATGGGGACCAAAAAGACTCGGGCCCGCCTGCTGCGTAGTTTTTTCTGGCCAAGGGTCACTCAAGAAGTGCAAAAATACAGAGCCTCTTGCCCAGTGGGTCAGCGTATGGGGGGAGCCCCATGCCGTGCCCCACTTCAACCCATGCCCTTGATAGGAGAACCATTCCAGAGAGTTGCCATTGATATAGTAGGCCCCTTAGCCATCCCCAGCCGCAGTGGAAAAAGATTCATCCTCACCCTGGTAGACTTTGCCACCCGTTACCCAGAAGCCGTTGCCTTAACCTCCATAGATGCAGAGCACGTGGCTCAAGCTCTACTGGACATCTTTAGCCGGTAGGGTTTCCACAGGAAGTATTGACTGACCAGGGGGCACTGTTCCAAAGTGAACGGATTCACACCCTGTGGGAAAAACATGGAGTCCGCCCCATGTGCACAACCCCCTACCATCCTGAACCAAATGGATTGTGTGAGCGCTTCAACAAAACGCTCAAACAGCTCATTAGCCGATATGTGGAGTCCGAGGGGGGGGACTGGGAGAAAAACTTGCAGCAGCTCCTTTTTGCTTACCGGGAGGTGCCGCAGGACTCCACTGGGTTCTCTCCCTTTGAATTGCTGTACGGCCGAAAAGTACGAGGGCCCCTAGAGCTGGTACGAGAGAGTTGGGAGGGCACCTTCCCCACAGAAGAGGTTCCCATACTGGACTATGTTCAAAAGTTTAGGGAAAGAATGAGGCACCTCATGGCGTTAGCCCATGGGAATTTAGAAGTGGCTCAGGAAAGGCAAAAACGATGTTACGACCGCACTGCCCGGCCCCGAGAATTTGCCTGTGGACAGAAGGTCCTAGTACTAGTACCGGTGCGGAAAAACAAGCTGCAAGCCATGTGGGCGGGTCCATTCACCATTACCAAGAAATGTGGCAATACTGACTACACCGTGGCCCTGGATCGAGCAGGTGTTCGTGAGCGTACCTACCACAACAACAGGCTAAAAGCTTATGAGGAACGAGAAGTCACCAATTTAGCAGTTTGTTGTCCAGAGTTAGATGATCCAGAGTTGGACCAAATCCCAGACCTATTAGTGGACTCCAAAAGGGAAATGGGGGTAAAAGATGTATCACTAGGGGAGCAGCTTTGTCCATCACAGAAGCGACAGATATCAGACATACTCGGAACATATGAAACCCTGTTCACAAGTCAGCCTGGTAGAACCCCCCTGGTCCAGCATCATGTCAATACAGGGGCAGCCACCCCACTAAGACAACCCGCCTACCGGGTGACCCCTCCTGTGTTGGCAATGATGAAGGCCGAGGTGGATGACATGTTAAATATGGGAGTCATAGTCCCCTCCCATAGCCCATAGGCTGCCAGTGTGGTGTTGGTGCCAAAAAAGGACAAGAGTACTCGTTTCTGTGTAGACTATAGACGGCTCAATGAGGTCACGATTACAGATGCTTACCCCATGCCCCGGGTGGATGAACTACTAGATAGGTTAAGGGGGTCTCGGTTTATATCTACCCTCGATTTGAGCAAGGGATACTGGCAGATCCCACTCACAAAAGACGCTCAAGAGAAATCGGCCTTCATAACCCCTTTTGGCCTCTTTGAGTTTACCAGCATGCCTTTTGGGATGAAAAATGCCCCAGCCACCTTCCAGAGGACGGTAGACCATTTACTAGAGGGATGTCAGGGGTATGCCCAGGCCTATTTGGATGACATCGCTATCTTCAGCGACACTTGGGAAGAGCATCTTCAGCATGTGTCCCAGGTGCTGCAGAGGGAAGCCAAAGCCCAGCTCACCATCCGACATGACAAATGCCAAATGGGGATGGCCGAAGTGCTATACCTGGGACATTGGGTGGGACGTGGGTGCATTCGTCCCGAACCTGCAAAAGTAGAAGCCATTATCCAGTGGCCACGCCCGGTCAATCAAAAACAGGTCCGTGCGTTTCTAGGAATCGCAAACTACTATCGAAAGTTTATCCCCAATTAAAGTACCATAGCAAAACCGCTCACTGACCTCACAACCAAAAGATATGCCCGTAACCTTATCTGGACCCCAGAATGTGAAACTGCGTTCCTCCAATTGAAAGACCGGCTGGCCCAAAGCCCAGTCTTGACTGCTCCTGACTTCCGTCGCAGATTCATTGTCCAAACAGACGCATCGGACACAGGACTAGGAGCTGTACTTAGCCAAGTGGGGGACAACGGTGAGGAACATCCGATAGCGTACCTCACCCGGTAGCTGTTGGACCGAGAGAGGGCTTATGCCACCATAGAAAAAGAATGCCTGGCCATAGTCTGGGCCCTAAAAAAATTGCAGCCCTACCTCTATGGCAATGAGTTCACAGTCCTCACTGACCACAATCCATTGAGTTGGCTAAATCGCACTGCCGGGGACAACGGACGCTTGCTCAGGTGGAGTCTGGCATTACAATCTTACAATTTTTCCATCTCCCATAAACAAGGCAAGAACCATGGAAGTGCGGATGGGCTTTCCCGACAAGAGGAGAAGGATGATCGGAAGCCTATCATGTCTGGCTAATATTAAGAAGGGGGAGGAATGTGATGACATGGACTCTCATGGGTTAAAGTTTCTTAACATTCAGCCAGCCTATTGTTCTTATGTGTGCTAAGTCATGTTTCCTTAGCTATTGCTCTCCAGACTTTTCCAGTAATCATTGTATTGTAGTTGTGTATTGATAATGTAATTACCTTAGTAGCCATTGTCTAGTCGGTGACTTGCCGACTCCATGTAGATATACTGAGTCTTTCTATGCACATCATTTAAATGAACATTGTCCATGCAGCTTGAAATTTATCCAATGGGAGAAGCAATCTTGTCCAACCAATTGATGAGGACGCAGTGTATCCTAAGGGAAGGTTATGGCTATAAAAGGGACTTCTTTAAGCCACCAGGGTTGATGAAGGTTGATGGATGCTGATGGATCCAGTCTAAGCTCTTTGGAGCTGACTAGAGGATCAGGATATCTTATGGCTTCAATCTAGGGACTCCGGATCCGGTTGGAGACCATATCCACAGCCTAGGGATTTCGACTCCGGCTGCCAGGATTGTAACATCATACCAGGACTACCTAAGGAGGACACTCAGGTTGGGACAGTTCAGTCACCTGGTACAGACTTTGCAGACCTCACACAGCTTCCTAAATCTGGCGTTATTCCTTTCTCGGTGGGTGCCCGCCAAAAGCGGGGTGCTGCTGGACTGGAGTAAGCGGCCCTGGAAGCTCTGAGGCATGGATATTCTAAATCCCTGGTGAGCCAGCGGAAGGGTGAGACTCTGTTGCCTGTTACATTTGTGTGTTTTGCTGGTTATGTGTTATGTGCCGTTAATTGTTTGGGGATCCAATAAAGTCTAATTATTGTGGTTCCCTCACCCTATGTTGTCTGAGTAGTGTTACGCCCACGGTTAAGGAGGCCGGTGTTCAGTTGGGATGAGCCCTGAGCCACGTCTTTCTAAAGGCGGCGGGTTTTAGTGGACGAGAGCACCCACTGAGTCCCGTGTCTCCACAGGGGGTCCATTCTCAAATATCGTTACTGCTGCAGTAACGATGTAGTTCGTCGCTCCTGCGGCAGCACACATCGCTCCGTGTGACGCCGCAGGAACGAGGAATCTCTCCTTACCTGCCTCCCGGCCGCTATGCAGAAGGAAGGAGGTGGGTGGGATGTTACGTCCCGCTTATCTCCGCCCCTCCCCTGCTATTGGGCGGCGGTTCAGTGACGCTGCTGTGACGTCGCTGTGACGCTAAACGAACCACCCCCTTAGAAAGGAGGTGGTTCGCTGGTCACAGCGACGTCGCAGGCAGGTAAGTATGTGTGACGGCTCTGGGCGATGTTGTGCGCCACGGGCAGCGATTTGCCCGTGTCGCACAACAGATGGGGCGGGTACCCACGCTAGCGATATCGGTACCGATATCGCAGTGTGTAAAGCGGCCTTTAGAGTACTATGTCTTGAAACAATATGGAAGTATGCTGTGGATAAAAAGCGCAGATAGGGTCTTATCTGTTGGGATTTGACAAGAAAACAGGTAAGGTACTCACCTGTAGAAGTTGTGCCAGTCACTACTCCTACATAGGCATAAAATAGCATCTGCTGCAGCACCGGAGAGACGTGTTACAGATGCGGAGCAAGGAAAATCGGGATATGTTGTGCTGACATCAAACATCCAGAAGTTGATTAATTTCTCTTTTTTTCAATCAAGTCTACTCGTTTCGGAGGACTCAGCCTCCTTCTTCAGGACAATTATTACAGAAAAATCAACCATCATTTTCTGTAATAATTGTCCTGAAGAAGGAGGCTGCGTCCACCGAAACACGTAGACATGATTGAATGAAAGAGAAATTAATCAACTTCTGAATGTTTGATATCAGCGCATCATATCCTGGTTTCCTTCTTACACTTCTTTAAACAATATGGGACAGCTCATATGATGATGTCATGTCTTTGGAAGCTTCTTAGACGCACCTGTGGATGTATTTTAATGCACATCTGAAATAATAATAATAATAATAATTTTATTCATTTATATAGCGCTATTAATTCCACAGCGCTTTACATACATTGGCAACACTGTCCCCATTGGGGCTCACAATCTAAATTCCCTATCAGTATGTCTTTGGAGTGTGGGAGGAAACCGGAGTACCCGCAGGAAACCCACGCAAACACGGGGAGAACATACAAACTCCTTGAAGATGGCTAACCACTGAGCCACCGTGCTGTCCACACACTGTTTCTTTGTGTAGCGTCATAGGAAAGTCAATAGATATCAGCCAAGATCTCAGAAACAGAATTGTGGACACATCTGGTTCATCCTTAGGTGGACTTTTCAGATACCTAAAGGTGCCTTGTTCTTCTGTACAAACAATTATATGCAAGTACAAACAAGATGGGAATGTACAAACAAGATGGGAATGTCCAGCCATCATACCGCTCAGGAAGGAGACGGGTTCTGTGTGCCAGAGATGAACGTACTTTAGTCAGACATGTGCATATCAACCCAAGGCCAAAAGCAAGAGACCGTGTGCTGATGGAAGGTGGTAAGATTGTGTCATTATCCACAATGAAACGAGTACTGTAGCAACATGGGCTGAAAGGCCACTCTGCCAGGAAGAAGCAATTACTCCAAAAGAAACAAAAAAAAAACAGATTCATGTTTGCAAATGCACACAGGAACAAAGACATTAATTTTTGGAAACATGTCCTGTGGTCTGAAAAAAACTAAAATTGAATTGATTGGCCAGAAGCTTTGAAGCCTAAGAACACCATCCTAACTGTGAAACACGGGAGTTGCAGCATCATGTTGTGGGGTTGTTTTGCTGCAGGAGGGACTGGTGCACTTCACAAAATAGATCATCATCACAAAAGAAGATTATGTGTCAATACTGAAGCAACATCTCAAGACATCAGCCAGGAACTTAAAGCTTGGGCAGAAATGGGTCTTCCAAATGGACAATAACCCAAAGTATACTGCTAAACTGGGCACACAGTGGCTTAAGGATAACAAAGTCAATGTTATGGAGTGGCCACCACAAAGCTCTGACCTCAATTCTATTGAAAAGTTATGGGCAAAGCTGAAAAGGTAGGTGTGAGCAAAGCAACTTACAAACATGGCTTAGTTACACCAGTTCTGTCAGGAGAAATGGGCTCTAATTCCTACCAACTATGGTGAGAAGCTTGTGGAAGGATATCTGTGACGCCCTGGCAAAACCAGGTTGTCACAGAGACTATACAAATCTTCCGGGTGCAGGACTCCATCCTCCTTGGCATACCACCAACTCCCACCCAGGTACATAAAACCATCCAGCAAAGCCTCAAAGCCTAGTCACCCCCCATGGCAATAGGGACACACCAGTGGGCGGGACCAGGTGGATGGGAGCGCCTACCTAGGGGTCCTGAGGTGTTCTGGGAGGGAACACAAGGGTCTGAGTCAGACAGTCTAGAGTAGAGTACTGACAGTTGAGCAGAGAGGAGTGTGGAGTGACAGCGGAGTCAAGGGTTTGGGCCCCTGGACTACCGGACTACTGACTAGGTGGAAAACGGCAAACAGGACCACAGGTGACGGAGATCCGGTCGCGGGAGACCTTAAGTGGACCGGGGCAGGGTTGTAGCCTGCCGGTGCCGACAGTGGGAATCCGGTCCGGAGGCCGTGCACAGTCGGGGTGCCTGGACCCTAGGGTGAGGAAGGTTTCAAGCCCCTTGTCAATTAGCCAGCCGGGGACAAGATTCTATGTCTTGTCCCACCAACAAGCCCAGAGAGCGAAACGGAAGCCCAACGCGGGGGATAATTTGTCCGCCAGAACCCAGAGAGATCCCAAGGGTCAGATTTGACGGGCCACAGCTTCCAGCATACAAATTTAGCGGGAGTGGACTTCCACCGTTTCAAGCGGAGTTGTCCTGTTGAAGACACAAACACTGAGTGCAGGAGGAAGGCACCCCTGTTTGATGTACCAGGGTGTGGGACCCAAATACAACCGCTGGAGGTTACCGGTCACTGGCAATTTGGTTTACTACTGGACTCTGTGTGAATTTTCTTGGAACTGTGAGGACACCATCCTTGCCCGGTCCAGCCCTGCATGATGCTCTCCGCAGCCCATTACTCCCATTCACCTGGGCCCCGGGACAACACCTCCCCTACACATGGAGGAGATTCCATCCTGCTGCCCCACTCCATCAGCCCCGGGCGTCCCATATCCAGGCAGCGGCGGTGCTACCAACTCTCACCGCAACCCACGGGTGGCGTCACTGACAAACTTTTCCCCTGTAAATACACCCTTCCTACAGTTGTGAGGACGGACGGCTGCATGAGCCCGGGTCCGCCTGCCACTCGAGCCACAGTAACAAACCCGGATCTGAGCACCCCCTTGCAGGGGTCTGGCCCCCATCCGCAACAACCCGAAATTGGCGTCACGAACAGGATACTTACCCCATCCACCAACCTGGGTGAAGTGCGCCTTTCCTGGACTGTTAACCCGTGAAATTCTGAAATTTTCGGAACGCCGCCATTTTGCACACCATTCTTGGCGCCAAAGACAGCAACTTCGCCATCTTCTTCCCTGAAAAGAGTGCGAAATCTGAGGCCCCGCCCCTGAGAATGTGGGCGGAACCCAGTGATCCCCAGAACAGGAAGTTGAAAAGGACAGTAGGTCTCGAGAGATTGCTGTTGAAAACCACTGGGGAAGCACCAGAAAGATGTCGGCGCCTGATGGTGATGATGGAGTCGTGGCTCCCGCAGCGGTGCAGGATGACTGAGAAGCTGCGAGTCCCGCTCCGGTCGCAAGTCATGCCAATTACTTTACCTTACGTGCCCGGAGCCGCTTGGCTGCCCCAGTATGATGGCCGACCGATGCCCTGCAAGTATTTAAGAAGAAGATATGCACTGTTCTCAATATGTATGCCATGACTGGCAAACAGCGGGCATCCGTGGTACTCGGACAGCTGACAGGCGCAGCCGAGCAGTAGGTAGAGACATGGACTGATGAGGATCGGGCCTCGGTGGCCGCCATATTTGATAAACTGCAAGTAGCCTTTGAGACCCGCATGGAGGCAGAGCTAAGGATGCAATTCTACAACTGTTGGCAGCGTCCACAGGACAGCATTAGAGACTATGCCCTGAGGTTACAAACCGCTCTGCGCACTCTAAGGCCATGTACCCACGGGCGCTCGTACCTGCGGATATATTCGCAGGTACGGCCGCATGTTTCCCGCAGCTGCCCGCCGGCATCTGCAGCTATTTTTAGCTGCGAGTTTCCAGCGGAATAGCTGCGGGAAACATGCGGACTTTCACGCGATTTACCTGCGGACGTCCCGGCCTCTATCTCCATATCGAAGGGCCGGGATCTCCGCAAGTAAATCCGCATGAATAATTGACATGCAGTTAGGTGCGGCTGAGGGATCTCCGCAGGAGATTCCACAGCCGCACTTTCCGCAGCGTGGACACAGATACTCCCCATGTCCCATAGGGTGCCTGTACATGCTAGAACCTGCGGATTTATCTGGAAAATCCAGAAAAATCCGCAGGTTTTCCGCGGCAAACTCCGCAGCAAAAAGCTCCCGTGGGCACATGGCCTAAGGCTATGTGCCCACGCTGCGGAAAATGCGCGGATTTCTCGCGGAAAAGCCGCGGATTTTCCAGAAATCTGCAGCACAGCTACTCCCCAGCTATTTCTATGGCATTTGGGAAATGCTGTGCCCACGCTGCGGATTTTTCTGCAGCGGAAATCGTGCGGATTTTCGTGCAGAAAAATCTGCAGCATGTCAATTATTGTTGCGGATTTTTGTGCGGATTTTGCCTATTCAATTGAATAAAAAAAAAATCGCAAAATCCGCAACAAAATCCGCATCAAATCCGCGTCAAATCCGCACAAAATCCGCACCTATGAAAAGGTGCGGATTCCGGGGGAAAGCTGCGGATTTTGATGCAGAAAAATCCGCAGATAGAGAGTCCCGTGGGCACATAGCCTTAGGCAAGTAGACCCTATCACTGAGCCAGAGAGCAACAAAATGCTTGTAGAGCAGTTTCTGCAGGTGCTGGGTTCAGCAGATGATCGCTAGCAGCTGCGGCTGTGGGCCCTGGAGCATCCGGAGTTAAATTTTGCAGTCCTAAAGGACCGGGCCATAAAGGCTTTACAAACCTCGGAGGCTAGTGACTCTATACCATCATCCTGGCCAGCTGATACCTCCCACCTGCTGGTGAAACCTCCTCTATTGGACTTACCAACACCCGCTGTGCCAACAGCACCCCCTGGAGCTCCCGGTGACCTGTCATCCCAAGCTCAACAGCTGAGCAAGGACGTTGCCAGGATCCTCGAAGCCATGCAGCACCAGCCAAAGACCAAGCCAGAGGAGAAGATCCAGCTCGCCGACAGTCGTGAGAACATCCCCTGCATTCAGAGAAAAAGCAAAACCAGTATGGACAACCCGTTTGCTACAGGTGCTACAAGACCGGCCACTACTCCCGGCGGTGTCCTTTAAACGAGCAACCCCTGAGGCCAAGGGTCAATCCTCAGGAATAGTTCAACAAGGCCCAGCTGATTGGTGCGAGCGGTATGGCGGAGGCCGCCCCATCATCTCCCTCACCGTAGACGGGATCCCGACGTTTGCACTTCTGGACACTGGCTCGCAGGTAATGATACCCTATGTACTGTATAGGGTAGTACAGGAGTACGAGCAGGTCTTCAGTAAACACCCACTAGACTTTGGGAGGATCAAGGGGGTCCAACACTACATTCCCACAGGCGCACACCCACCCATCAAAGAGAGGTATAGGCCAATACCAACTGCACATTAGTGCCAAAGACCTGTTGAGGAACATGAAGGAGGCAGGGGTTATCCGTGACAGTTGTAGCCCCTGGGCAGCCCCATTGGTCCTGGTAGAGAAGAAGGATGGCACCTTGAGGATGTGTGTGGACTACTGGAAGATTAATCAGATCACCCACAAGGATGCGTATCCACTTTCCCGTATTGAGGAGTTGTTAGCTGCATTAAGGACTGAAAATTACTTTTCTACCCTTGATTTCACTAGTGGTTACTGGCAAGTGTCCGTTGCTGAGGAAGACCGTGTGAAGACCGCCTTCGCCACCCCGATGGGTCTCTGCGAGTTCAACAGCATGCCCTTTGGGTTGTGCAACGCACCAGGAACCTTTCAAAGACTGATGGAGTGCTGCTTGGGATACCGCAATTTCGAGACGGTACTGCTATACTTGGATGATGTCATTGTCTATTCAAAGACATATGAAGATTATTTGGAACATCTTGCGGAAGTCTTTGAGGCGCTCTCCAAGTATGGGATGAAATTGAAACCATCCAAATGCCACCTGCTGAAGCCTAAAATTCAATACCTCGGGCATGTGGTAAGTGCAGAAAGTGTGGCTCCGGATCCGGAGAAGATAACCGCCATCCAGAACTGACCAATACCCACTACCATAAAGGAGGTACAACAGTTCTTGGGCCTGATGGGCTATTACCGCCGCTTCATCAAGGGCTAAACCAAGATGGCAGCCCCTATGCAAGATCTCCTGGTCGGACAATACAAGCATGGCAAGACTTCTGGGCCTCCATTCACATGGGGTGAGGAGCAAGAAAGATCCTTCCAGCAGATGAAGTCAGCCCTGACCGGAGAAGAGATCCTGGCATACCCCGACTATGGTCTCCCGTTCATACTGTATACGGATACCAGCAACGTGGGATTAGGAGCTGTCCTGTCCCAAGTGCAGAATGGTAAGCTAAAGGTGATAGCTTATGCCAGCAGGAAGCTCCGCCCAACCGAAAGGAACTCTGAGAATTACAGTTCTTTCCAGTTGGAGTTCCTGGCACTCGTCTGGGCTGTGACAGAGAGATTTAAGCATTACCTGGCTTCTGCGAAGTTCACTGCATATACGGACAACAACCCTTTGACGCACCTGGATATAGCAAAGCTTGGAGCCCTGGAGCAGCGATGGGTAGCCCGACTGGTGAATTATGACTTCACCATAAAGTACAGAGCCGGTCGGAAGAACATCAATGCTGATAGATCAGGACAAGTTGGAAGAGATTGAACTGCCCGTGTTCCATCAACCTGACAGTTTGGAGAACATCCGACCTTATAGCAGTCAGCAGGAGGCAGCATTCAACCAGTTACCTCACCACTGCTGGCAAGAAGCACAAGACAGAGATCCTGCTGTCAGACAGATCAAGGCGCTGATTTCCCAAGCGGATTCCAGATTGGAGCCTACTGCCCTGGCATAAGCACAGAGGCTGTGGAAAGAGAGGAGCCGGTTGTACCTGCAGTGAGGCAAGTTGTGCAGAGGGCTGATCAACCCTAAGACACATGAGATGGTCTGCCAGATAGTCGTACCTCAAGCATATATGCCAGTGGTCCTGGAAGCTTATCATGATGGAGCTGGACACTTCAGGTGGAGGAAGCTGGAAATGCTACTAAGGGAGCGCTTCTACTGGACTGGGATGAGAGAATCCATTGAAGCATGGTGTAGGGATTGTGGTCTCTGTGTGCTAAGAAGAAAGGATGGTACCAGCCAGAGAGCCCCATTACAGCCGATCATCACCCGCTAGCCATTGGAAATTGTCGCTCTGGATCATGTCAAGCTGACACCAAGCAGGAGTGGATACAAGTACGCGCTTACAATAGTGGACTACTATTCAAGATTTATGGTTGTGGTACCTGTTAAGGATCTAACATAGGAGGCCCGATCCTCATCAGTCCATGTCTCTACCTCCTGCTCGGCTGCGCCTGTCAGCTGTCTGAGTACCACGAACGCGCGCTGTTTGCCAGTCATGGCATACATATCGAGAACAGTGCATATCTTCTTCTTAAATACTTGCAGGGCATCGGGTCGGCCATCATACTGGGGCAGCCAAGCAGCTCCGGGCACGTAAGGTAAAGTAATCGGCATACTCTGATGTGAAATAATGTGAAAAAATTCATGGGGTATGAATATTTTTTAAAAGCACTGTAGAATATTTTAATTTTATAGTGGTTACCTCACTGTGCAAAATTACTGTGATTTGCAAATTAAAAGTATTGAGGAATTTATGTATAATGATATATCTGCAAAAAGATGCTGTGAGATGTCTTTCCAGTGGGTCCCTATGGTAGATGGATGCTCCCTGATAGAGCACACTGATGTGTGCTTACCTCCTGAATATATGCATGTAACATTGTTCACAAGTGCAGTGTTGGGCTATTCCCAGAGTAGTTCCAGCTGATCATGAGAGTTTCGGACCCTCACCAATAATATATTGAGATGAGTTGGGAATTGTTAGGTCCTGGACAACCCTAATAACATTCTATGTGGCACGTGTCTCCAGAAGCACATGCTGGCTACTATGTATTGGGCACTAAAATGGCATATTTGCAATTTTCACTCTGTGACATCCATAGTGCACTAATTTCTGTAAAATGCCAGAATAGTCACTACACAACTAGATGATTTCACTGAGTGAAATTTGAAAAATAGTGCCACTTTTTGGAATTCTGCAGTTTTCTAAGCTTAGGAGCTCTTCACATTTTGGCCAAAAATGATTCCATTAAACTCTTCTTCCTAAAAGCCAAATGGCACTCCTTCTCTTATGATCCCTGCAGTATGGCCAACAGAAGTATATGGTCGCAAATATTGTATTGCTGTACTTGGGAGAAATAGTGTAATAATTTAAGGGTAATTTTTTTCTTTATAGCCATGGTAAAGATGAAACATTTTTACCTAAATTTACTTATTATTGTATTAAATGTAAAATGTAATTTTCTTAGGTCCCAATGGTGAAGAAATTGGAAATGCACTTATGGGTTAAAAATATTCATTATACCCCAGATGAATACCTTGACGGATGTAGTTTCCAAAATGGGTTATTTATCAGGGGTTTCACTTGTTCTGGCACCTCAGGGGCTCACAAACTATTATTAAATAAATTTGTGCTCCAAAAGCCAAATAGTGAATCTTCCTTTTGAGCCTTGCAGTGTGCACAAAAAGTAGTTATAAGTTACTGACTACATATTTGGTATTGCATTCAGAAGAAATAGGTTTGTAATTGTTTTGGGTCCATTTCCTCCTATTATTCCTTGTGAAAATTAAATATTTTGAGCTTTAACAACATTTTTGTAAAAAAAAAAAATAACTTTTCAATTTCAATGTTATAAAAGGATGTGGCGTTCAATATGCTGCCCACAGCCTTAGGCCCCCTTCACACGTCCGTGAAAAACACGCACGTGTGTTACGGGCCGTTTTTCGGGTCCGTGTCCCGTTTTTGTGTCCGTTTTTATGGTCCGTGTGGCACCTGTGTGAATCGCGTATGCTAGCCGTGTTTGTGTGTAGAACGTCCGTGTGTGCGTGCGGAATTAACGTGTATGTGTACGTGGAATGTCCGTGTGTAATGTCCGTGTGTGTGATGCACAATGTCATTTATAAATGTCGGCTGACAGCAGACAGAGTTGCGCGATGAGAATGAACTCGGGTGAACTTCACCCGACTTCATCCTCATACCACGGCTCTGTCTGTGTCGAGTACTGATTAGCGGTCACCTGTGAAGGATTCACCGGTGACCGCTAATCCCCCGAGTGACTGAAGTTTCCCCCCCTCTCTCATACTCACCGTTCATCGATCCCCGGCGCGGCGCTGCACGGCATTCACACTGCTGCGGCGGCTTTTACTATTTTGAAAAAGCCGGCCGCTCATTAAACAATCTCCTATTCCCTGCTTTCCCCGCCCACCGGCGCCTATGATTGGTTGCAGTGAGACACGCCCCCACACTGAGTGACAGGTGCCTCACTGCACCCAATCACAGCAGCCGGTGGGCGTGTCTATACTGTGCAGTAAAATAAATAAATAAATAATTAAAAAAAACGGCGTGCGGTCCCCCCCAATTTTAATGCCAGCCAGATAAAGCCATACGGCTGAAGGCTGGTATTCTCAGGGTGGGGAGCTCCACGTTATGGGAGCCCCCCACCCTAACAATATCAGTCAGCAGCCGCCCAGAATTGCCGCATACATTATATGCGACAGTTCTGGGGCTGTACCCGGCTCTTCCCGATTTGCCCTGGTGCTTTGGCAAATCGGGGTAATAAGGAGTTAATGGCAGCCCATAGCTGCCACTAAATCCTAGATTAATCATGTCAGGCGTCTCCCCGAGATTCCTTTCATGATTAATCTGTAAATTACAGTAAATAAACACACACACATGAAAAAATCCTTTATTAGAAATAAAAAACACACACATATACCCTGGTTCAACAATTTAATCAGCCCGAAAAAGCCCTCCATGTCCGGCGTCATCCAGGATGGTCCAGCGTCGCATCCAGCTCTGCTGCATGGAGGTGACAGGAGCTGCAGAAGACACCGCCGCTCCGGTCACCTCCACGCGGCAACTGAGGTGAGAAGCGCGATCAGCTGAGCTGTCACTGAGGTTACCCGCTGTCACTGGATCCAGTGACAGCGGGTAACCTCAGTGACAGCTCAGCTGATCACGCGGCTGTCTTCATTTGCCGCGTGGAGCTGTCGGGAGCGGCGGTGTCTTCTGCAGCTCCTGTCACCTCCATGCAGCAGAGCTGGATGTGACGCTGGACCATCCTGGATGACGCCGGACATGGAGGGCTTTTTCGGGCTGATTAAATTGTTGAACCAGGGTATATGTGTGTGTTTTTTATTTCTAATAAAGGATTTTTTCTGGTGTGTGTGTTTATTTACTGTAATTTACAGATTAATCATGAAAGGAATCTCGGGGAGACGCCTGACATGATTAATCTAGGATTTAGTGGCAGCTATGGGCTGCCATTAACTCCTTATTACCCCGATTTGCCAAAGCACCAGGGCAAATCGGGAAGAGCCGGGTACAGCCCCAGAACTGTCGCATATAATGTATGCGGCAATTCTGGGCGGCTGCTGACTGATATTGTTAGGGTGGGGGCTCCCCATAACGTGGAGCTCCCCATCCTGAGAATACCAGCCTTCAGCCGTATGGCTTTATCTGGCTGGCATTAAAATTGGGGGGAACCGCACGCCGTTTTTTTTTAAATATTTATTTATTTATTTTACTGCACTGTATAGACACGCCCACCGGCTGCTGTGATTGGGTGTAGTGAGGCACCTGTCACTCAGTGTGGGGGCGTGTCTCACTGCAACCAATCATAGGCGCCGGTGGGCGGGGAAAGCAGGGAATAGGAGATTGTTTAATGAGCGGCCGGCTTTTTCAAAATAGTAAAAGCCGCCACAGCAGTGTGAATGCCGTGCAGCGCCGCGCCGGTGATCGAGGAACGGTAAGTATGAGAGAGGGGGGGAAACTGACCGACAGACTGTGAGAGAGGGACAGAGAGACCGACAGAGAGACCGACCGACGGACTCAGGGAGATTGACCGACATACACAGAAATAGAAAGAATAGCCGACATCACTAGAAATAAAAACACCAAACGGACACGGACTATAGGTAGATGCATACGTGTTTACTAACGTGTGTGCACATACCCATAGACTTTCATTGTGTCCACGTGTGCGTGCTCCGTGCAGATAACGGACATGCATCCGTGCAAAACGCAAACACATACGGATCACGGACACGCACACACGGACATAATGAAATAACGGACGTGTGACCACAATCATAGATTAACATTGGTGCACGTTTGGCCGTGTCTCCGGTATATACGGAAACGGACCAAACACGCACGTGTATCACGGACGTGTGAAGGGGGCCTTAGATGAATTCCTTGAGTGGTATAGTTTCCAAAATGTGGTCATTTGTGGGGGAATACTCCTCTTCTGGCAATACAAGGGCTCTACAAATTTGCTTTCCAAAACGGGGCTCCTTTCTTTTTACTGTCTTCTCTACTGTGTATCCAAACAGTCGTTTTGTGCTATTTATGTGGCATCGGTATATTCAGGAGACACTGCACAACAAATTGGGTGGTCCATTTTCTCCGGTTACTCTTGTGAAAATGAAAAAAATTCTAGCTAAAGCAACATTTCTGAGGACATTTTTTCATTATTTTCTTCCATTTTGCTGCTATTCTTGTGAAGCACCTGAAGAGTTAACAAACTTTCTAAATGCTGCTTTAATACTGTGAGGCATGCCATTTTTAGAATGGGATCTTATTTGGGTATTTTCTGTCACCTAAGCTTCTCAGTCACTTCAGATGTGATGTGGTCCATAAAAAAAATGGGAATTGTAAATTAAGTTGGAAAAATGAAAAATGACTATTAAACTTTTAAAGGGAACCTGTCAGGTGCAACATGCACCCAGAACCACGAGCAGTTCTGGGTGCATATTGCTAATCCCTGCCTAACTGTCCCTGTATCTAGTATCATAGATAAAGAGATCTTTAGAAAAAGTATTTCTAAAGATTCTTTATATTATACTAATAAGGCCAGGGACTAGTCGCAAGGGTGTTAGTTCCCTTGGCTAGTCAGCCCCCTTAGCTTGTTAGCACGCCTGTGTGCGTGGGCATGCTAACATGCTAATGAATGCGCAGCGTCAGAGGTAAGGTCGGGCTCACCTCTGCTGCCACCACTGTTTTTTGGCTCAGCGCGCATGATCAGAACGTCCATGGACTTCCGGTCATGCGCACTATACCAGTTTAAAACCGAGACGCATACACCCATCTATATAGTACATATGACTGGAAGTCCGGGACTTGTGATCATGCGCACTGAGCTGAAATCCAGCGTTGGGCGCTGTGGAAATAGAGAGCGGTGAGATCAACCATGCCTCTGACGTTACGCATTCATTAGCATGTTAGCACACACACAGGAGTGTGCTTACATGCTAAGGGGGGCCGACTAGCCAAGGGAAGTTATGCCCTTGTGACTAGTCCCTGGACTCATTAGCATACGATAAAAGATCTTAAAAAATATCTTTGCTAAAGATCTCTTTATTTATGCTACTAGATACAAGTACAGTTAGACAGGGATTAGCAATATGCACCCAGAACTGCTTGTGGTTCTGGGTGCATATTACATCTGACAGGTTCCCTTTAAAGCGGGCTTTACACGCTACAATATATCTAACGATGTGTCGGCGGGGTCACGTCATAAGTGACGCACATCCGGCGTCGTTCAAAACCTAAAAATTGAACGTCGGGTTGTTCAATGTTCCCGAGGCAGCACACATCGCAGTGTGTGACACCCCTGGAACGATGAACTGCAGCTTACCTGCGTCCCGCGGCTCCCGACGGCTATGCGAAAGGAAGGAAGTGAGCGGGATGTTTACGCCCCACTCATCTCCGCCCCTCCACTTCTATTGGCTAGCTGCCGTGTGACGTCGCTGTGACGCCGAACGTCCCTCCCACTCCAGGAAGTGGATGTTCGCCGCCCACATCGAGGTCGTATGGAAGGGTAAGTAGGTGTGACGACAATTAATCGTTTGTGCGACACGGTCAACAAATTGAACGTGCTGCACATACGATGGGGGCGTGTCACATCGCATACGATATCATATGCTTAATTGTATGGTGTAAAGCAGGCTTAACACTTCTAACTTCCCAAGAATTAAATATACAGTACAGACCAAATGTTTGGACACACCTTCTCATTGAAAGAGTTTTCTTTATTTTCAGGACTCTAAAAATTGTAGATTCACATTGAAGACATCAAAACTATGAATGAAAACATGTGGAATGAAATACTTAAAAAAGTGTGACACAACTGAAAATATGTCTTATATTCTAGGTTCTTCAAAGTAGCCACCTTTTGCTTTGATTACTGCTTTCCACACGCTAGGCATTCTCTTAATGAGCCTTAAGAGGTAGTCACCGGAAATGGTTTTCCAACAGTCTTGAAGGAGTTTCCAGAAATGCTTAGCACTTGTTAGCCCTTTTCCCTTCACTCTGCGGTCCAGCTCACCCCAAACCATCTTGATTGGGTTCAGGTCTGGTGACTGTGGAGGCCAGGTCATCTGGCGTAGCATCCCATCACTCTCCTTCTTAGTCAAATAGCCCTTACACAACCTGGAGGTGTGTTTGGGGTCATTGTCCTGTTGAAAAATAAATGATGGTCCAACTAAACGCAAACTGGATGGAATAGCATGCCACTGAAAGATGCTGTGGTAGCCATGCTGGTTTAGTATGCCTTTAATTTTGAATAAATCCTGAACAGTATCACCAGCAAAGCACCCCCACACCATCACACCTCCTCCTCCATGCTTCACGGTGGGAATCAGGCATGTAAAGTCCATCTATTCACCTTTTCTACAAAGACACAATGTTTGGATCCAAAGATCTCAAATTTGGACTCTTCAGACCAAAGCACAAATTTCCACTGGTCTAATGTCCATTCCTTGTGTTCTTTAGCCCAAACAAGTCTCTTCTGCTTGTTGCCTGTTCTTAGCAGTGGTTTCCTAGTAGCTATTTTACCATGAAGGCCTGCTGCACAAAGTCTCCTCTTAATAGTTGTTCTAGAGATGAGAAGGTGTGTCCATACTTTTGGTCTGTACTGTATATATACTTAAAAAATGATGCTGACATAAAGTAGACATGTGGTATATGTTATTATTAATTACTTTGTGCGGTTTGACTGTTTTTATTCAGGGCATCAAAATTCAGAGTTCAAAAATGATTAATTTTTTAAAGTTTTTGTCCAATTTATGCTATTTTCATAAATAAATACAAATCATATCAACCTAAATTTAATAATATCATGAAGTTCAATGAGTCATGAAAAACAGTCTCAGAATCAACGGGATCTGTTGAAGTTGAGTTACTACGTCATAGATATTATTTCCAAGAAGTATACTTATGTTTCTCAGTCTTCAGCTGACTATAAAGTAGTCGCTTATCTCCATTTTTTACCTTTGCATCAGTTTTTTGTAATTGTTAACCGATTAATTAAATCATTTGTATTGTTCTTCCATTCAGTGTATTGGACTTTGCTGATGACTAAAGTAGTAGAAAGAAATATTCCTGCCAATGTGATCGGTTTTCATTAACCTTATTTCTAATACTATAAAAATAAGCTTTATCTAGTTTCCATTAAATTGACGTAACACATATCTAACAGTATTTGCTTTCTAAACACTTTCCATTTATTTCCTAAAGCTGATAAAAATTGCTGACTCCGAAGAACATGTGTTTGCTGTTGAAGGTGGATTTAAAGCTTTGGGAGGGATCATTAATTCAGTAAGTACCACAATGTAAAAGGACTGGTTGTAAATTTCTGAATGTTCTAAGTTGGTATTTGCAGCATAAGTGTGCATTTAATAACTGCAGTCTTGTCAGATTTATCCTTTCAAGAATAAAAAAGCTAGAAAATTTCAGCTTAAGTTCCCACTAAGACTGTGAGCCTGAACATGGCTTGGCTGCATATGTTTTATGTTTTTTTTATGTATCAAAGAAGTCAGATCTTACTTGGAAACAAACTTGACAACAATTCAGAAAAAAAGAAATTGAATTTGTTTTTATCATGCACCATAGGCTATTACTAAATAACAATATAGACATCCGTTTTGTGTATAAATTGTGTATTCCTGTTTTAGTTGGTGTGTCATGGTTGGGTTGTTTCCAGCTTAGTTTGCTTTTTTCCTTCTGATTTGTTTCCCTTAGGCCTGTTTCACACGTCTGTGAAAAACACAGACGTTTTTCACTGACGTGTAAAAAACACGTATGTCCCTCCGCGTGCTGTGATTCACGCCCCCATCGGAAGTCACGTGACATGATCACGTGACTTTCGGTGGTTGCCATGGTAGCACAGGGTCATGTGATGACGCCTGTAGCTAACATGAGTCACTTCCTCTCAATGCCGGAATACAGCCGGCATTGAAAGTAAAGCACCAAATCTGCAGTTCTCAGCTCTGTAGCTGTGATCTGCAGATAGGGCAGAGCAATCGGATTGCTGATCGCTATAGCCCCCTAGAGGGACTAGTAAAATAAAAAAAAGTTTTAAAAAATTTAAAAAAATAAAAAAACCTAAAAGTTCAAATCACCCCTCTTTCACCCCATTGAAAATTAAAGGGTTAAAAAAATAAAAAATATACACATATTTGGTATCGCCGCGGTCAGAAATGCATGATCTATCAAAATATAAAATCAATTAATCTGATCAGTAAACAGCGTAGCGGCAAAATTATGTTTTTTGGTCGCCGCAAATTTTGCACAAAATGCATCAACAGGCGATCAAAACGTAGCATCTGCGCAAAAATGGTACCGTTAAAAACGTCAGCTCGAGACGCAAAAATAAGCCGTGACTAAGCCTCAGATCCCGAAAAATGAGAACGCTATGGGTTTTGGAAAGTGGCGCAAAACGTGCGCCACTTTTTTTGGACAAGCTTGTGAATTTTTTTTAACTTTTTAAATACAAGTAAACCTATTCATGTTTGGTGTCTACAAACTCACACTGACCTCAGGCATCACAATGACACATCAGTTTTACCATATAGTGAACACAGTGTATAAAATATCCCAAAAACTATTGTGCTATCACACTTTTTTGCAATTTTTCCAGTATACTATATGGTAAAACTTATGGTTTCATTTAAAAATACAACTTCCCACAATAAACAAGCCCTCATATGGCAAGATTGACAGAAAAATAAAAAAGTTACGGCTCTCGGAAGAAAGAGAGGAAAAAAACAGAACGGAAAAACACAAAATGCCCGGGGTCGGAAGGGGTTAAAGAAACTCTGTCAGCACAGGATGACTGTTCACACCAAGTACAGGCACTCGTGCATCATGGTGAGGCTAATCATTTAAATACATCTGCAATGCTCACGAGTTAAAGCGGGGAGTGGACCCACTTGGCCACTGCACACAGAATATCTAAGAGCTTGACTATGATTCACACGAGGTTTTCACCATCTACCTTGATAGTGAGGTTGGATTGTGTTGCAGGTAGACACCAGGTACCACTCAGGGACATTTGGTGGAGTGACAGCTGACCCCAAGAGTATAGACACGAACAATCTGTGTTGAGGCAGGCGCAGCTGGAACGGCTGATGCGTCAGACATGGCCGATAGAGTACGATGCAAAAGGGGCTTGTATAGCAGGCTTGGCTGATAGGATATGATGCAGTAGCGGCCGGTGTAGTAGACTTGGCCGACAGGGTACGACACAGCAGCGGCTGGTGTAGTAGACTTGGCCAATATGGAACAGTGTAGCAGCAGGAGCAGCTGGGACTATGAAGCAGACAAGAGTGAGTAACTCAGCAGCAGCACATAAGTAAGGGACCTGTACAACTAGCAACCCGTCTCTATGAATAGACCACATTGCTCATGCACCTTCCTTAAAGGGAGGGTGCTATAAATACCTGATGCCTCTCAGCCATGTGCTGAGAGGCACCTCCAGGTTAAGGCATACTGGCCCTAAGAGCACTCCCAGGATTTTTGTGCGGCATGCGCAGGCCTATGGAGGCTTAAGCAGGCACCGGGAATGGAGCAGCCACCGCTGAGTGATCGAGAGGGTGAGTGTGCCACCGTCACAGCCGGGGAGGGGGCAGAACAGTGCGGGGATGCCTGTAAGGTCATTACAAAACCTACCCATTTGCTTGTTTTCTAGGTCTCCTCCCTTCTCTGGCTCTATGAAGCCAGAGCAGTCAATCAGAGAAGAGGGGAGGGGGGGATTAAGGTTAAACAAGAAGGTGGGAAGGTATTTTTAAACGATTAGCCCCACCATGATGCACGAGTGCCTGCAACAGTCATCTTGTGCTGATAGAGTCCCTTTAAGGGTGAGCTACATAATAATTTTGACCACAGGTCATGCATCCAAAGATTTCCATATTCCAGTTTTACAACTCAGCATACATCAAGAGAATAAGATCGTTCTTAGAGACTTACTTGTTGTAGTACCTTGTAGGTTGAAGCATCTTGCAAGTCGCAATGCAATTCCATTCACTTGCACTATGCCGGGATGTAATAGCAGCATATAGCAATGTTTGGCCATGCAACATGTCTGTGATGTTACCCTATACTAGTGTCTTGCCACTACTGGACTAAAAGTCTACAATATATGGGCAGATAGGATCTGTCACTGATTAAAACTACCCTGTGGCTGATGGATGGAGAGCATATTCGGAATAGGAGGCAGTCTACACCTCAAATACATACTGAAAAAAATCCCAAAAATTACATCTCCAGATATAGCAAGTGGGAACAGGTGCTAGCTACTAAAACTACATGAAAGACAAACAAAGGGATATAACAGTGTCTTCAATAATATGGTGTCGGAGATTGCAGTACATGCATGCGCTGACTCCAGTGCCACTTTAATGAAGGCATTATTACACTAGCAATGTGCACGTGTGCCACCCCTGCAGCGGTCGAACCACTCGGATCCAGGATTTGCTGTGGCTCGAGGGTCTCCGGACCCAGGGGTTTACAGCCTCCCAAATGTAAAGGGGACTATTTACAGGGAATAAGAGTTTGTGACGCCACACGTGGTTCGCGGTAAGGGAAGTACCACCGCTGCCGATGGGAGTTCCTGGGGAGATGGAGTGGGGCAGTCAGATGACGTTCCCTCCACAGGTAGGGGAAGGCCCCAGGACTCTGGATGATGGTGGAGCAGGGATGCGCAGATCCGGTATGAAGCAGGGGAGGACCATGTACTCTCTCAGGCAGCATCGGTGATAGTATGACCGCAAAGCAGACTTTGACAACAAGGTTAACCAAGTCTCTGGGTGCCGCTGCCCTCTTGGGGGAGCCCGTCCGGGTGTCCGGCCCCTATAGTACTGCCGAGTGATCCGGAGCCTGCCTCCGTGCACAAATTCAAAGTGTTCTGGTGGCCCGTAGGCTTAAAGCTGTCAGGCCCCGCTCCCTCCTTGTTAGTAGTGGAGCTGTGCTCTCAAGGGCTCGCGCTTTGGATTTCTGTGGCTGCATGGGTTGGCAAGCCCTATCCCTCTCGTTGCGCTAGTGCCCCTGATCTCTGAGCTTCTTGGGGACAGTCCATAAAGTCACTACCCTCCGCAGGTTAATTGCCAGGTTGCCTGAAGCTACTCCCCGACCTAGGGTCCTGTACCCCGCAGTGCTTTCGGTCCCAGACCGGTTATTAGACTCAGATGCCTCCCGTCCTCCAAGACCGAGTCCAGCCACCCAGCCTCAATACCCTGCGACCGGGTCTCCGACTCCTCCGGCCCAGACCACCGTCTGCGACCCAACCTGCCACAAACAGGGATGCCACTCACCCCCCAGCTGCTCACTTCTTGAGGGCTAACTCTCTTCTCCTCCAGCTCCCCAGGAGCTGCCACGTCAGCTCCTCTCTCTCTCTGAGAGCTGCTTCTGTTCTGTCCTACTTCCCTCCCACCAGTCTGCCTGACCCCTAGATGGGCGGCCCTATTCCAGCTCAGCAGCCCACTGGTGTGTCTGACAGGGTGTGGTGTGAGGTGTGGTTGGGATTTTGGGTGCTGATGGAGGTTGGACCATAGGTTGGGAACCCAGAACAGTGAGGGGTTGAATACTGCACCAAGAATAGAAAGTACAGTACCCTGTGACGCTATGAATTGTCCAGGGGCATCACACATACACACCGACAACAGCAGTAATGATGGTGCAGTGCAAAATTTAAATAAAGAAAAGGGGCAAGCTAGGATGACGCCAAAGGAGGAATTTATACAGAAGACCCGACCCACAATGGCCCGCCTCGCTGCACACGTCAGTCAAAGAATGCACCAATTTCTGGACCTTTATGTACTTTTTTTCTGAAATAAAAGATCCAATCTTAAAACTGAAGGTATGATTATAATCACCATGCAAGTGCCAGTATGGCACTGCCTTTACTTTATATGGGAAAATCCTGGTGATTGGTTCCCTTTAATAATATTTAGGTCTGGAGACATGCTTGGCCAGTCCAGCACCTTTACCCTGTTAAGCAGTGATTGTCTTGGAGCTGTGTTTGGGGTCGTTATCATGTTGGAATTTTGCCCTGTGTCCCTGTCTCCAAAGGGAGGGTATCATGCTCTGCTTCAGTATGTCACAGTACATGTTGGCATTCATGGGTCCCTCATTGAACAATTGACATACAGAACCATACATAGTTCCAGTAATCGATGTCCTTAGTCTGCTTGTCTTGAGCACACTGTTTGTGGGCTTTCTTGTGCATCATCTTTAGAAGCAACTTCCTTCTGGAACGACAGCCATGCAGACCAATTTGACACAGTGTGCGGCATATAGTCTCAGCACTGACAGGCTCACCCCCCCCACCCCCACTTTAACCTCTGCAGCAATGCTGGCAGCACTCATACATCTATTTTGAAAAGACAACCCCTGGATATAGCCTAGGTCATCTTTATGTAGAACAACAACTATTTTTTTCAGATCCACAGATATTTCTCTGACATGAGATGCCATGTCACTTCCAGTGACCAGTATGAGAGTGTGTGAGCGATAACACCAAATATACCACACCCCTTTGCTAACATTGGAGAGTATAATGCCTACAGTGACAGTTATGCAGATAACTCTAGGTACTCTTCTAATGTAACTGATAAATATTGTATTTATACCTGAAAATAACAGTTTGTCCATTTCTTTGCTCCATATCAATAGTTTAGAATAAACGGGTAAAGGCCCCGTCACACTAAGCAACATCGCAAGCAACATCGCTGCTAACGAACAACTTTTGTGACGTAACAGCGATGTTGCTAGTGATGTCGCTGTGTGTGACATCCAGCAACAACCCGGCCCCTGCTGTGAGGTCATTGGTTGTTGCTGAATGTCCTGGGCCATTTTTTAGTTGTTGCTCTCCCGCTGTAAAGCACAGATCGCTGTGTGTGACAGCGAGACAGCAACAACTAAATGTGCAGGCAGCAGGAGCCGGCTTCTGCGGAGGCTGGTAACCACAGTAAACATCGGGTAACCAAGAAGCCCTGTCCTTGGTTACCCGATATTTACCTTTGTTACCAGCCTCAGCCGCTCTCACTGTCAGTGCCGGCTCCTGCTCTGTGCACATGTAGCTGCAGGACACATCGGGTTAATTAACCCGATGTGTGCTGTAACTAGGAGAGCAGGGAGCCAGCGCTCAGTGTGCGCTGCTCCCTGCTCTCTGCACGTGAAGCTCCGTGCGCTGGTAACCAAGGTAAATATCGGGTTGGTTACCCGATATTTACCTTAGTTACCAAGCGCAGCATCTTCCACGCGGCGCTGGGGGCTGGTCACTGGTTGCTGGTGAGCTCACCAGCAACTCGTGTAGCGACGCTCCAGCGATCCCTGCCAGGTCAGGTTGCTGGTGGGATCGCTGGAGCGTCGCAGTGTGACATCTCACCAGCAACCTCCTAGCAACTTACCAGCGATCCCTATCGTTGTTTAGATCGCTGGTAAGTTGCTTAGTGTGACTGGACCTTAACAGTGACATGAAAAGATCGTGATATATAAGTTGGCTGTTGTATACTTCATCAAGAACATTGACCTAGTAATTGTTTTCCTAGATCTCAGATTTCATAGTCACTCTTTCTTTGGACTTCCTCTTTGGTTTGTGTCATCACACAGACTCTAGCTAGGAGCTGCCATGGCGTGTTGTCGTGGCACATGTTCAGTGCACAGATGTTTGGCATCACTTGAAAGTCAGCAACTATTTCTTTTTATATCAACGAAAAAGAGATGCAGTCACATTTCCAATGCATTCATTATGAAAAAGAGAAAAAGAGCATATTTCAAAAAAATATAATGTATCTATTATACGCCATGCCGTGTTACATATAGCATGATTTTACTTTGCTAAAACTTAACTATTATTTAGTCTGCAAAGTAAAGACACAGTAGGATGCCTATCACTTTTCCTGATAGGCTCCTCAGCTTTTAACTACAATTTCGATGAGTGTAGGGTGCTAGTTATGAACAACCTTTCTTTAGCCTTCAAAAATGACCTCACTGATCAGCCAGTCTGTCAGTTCTGAACCATAAATGAGACTAATAATGTGATCTCATATGTACAATCTAATAGATAATAAAAATCATTATTACTATTATTAGTATTATTATTATATTACTGTAATACTAATAGGATGTGTGAACGTGACAAAAATAGCAAGGATCATAGGAATGAACTCAAGCTTATGTTTATTTCACTTGTTTTTGATTAACCCTTTCCAGACATCTGTGTGGGTCGTTAGTAGATTAACCCTTTTACGAGTTGCTTTTCCTCCTCTTGCAGATGAATCCTTTACAAATAGCTACATTCTCCTCTTTTCAAAAAGCAAAAATATTAAGGTATTCGTGATATCCGTTACTCATCGAGTACTTTGGTATTCGCCTCATGAGATTCGAGATCCCTCTCCAGCATGTTTGGTTCAATAGTATGAATCAGCTCACCGTGGAAAAAGCTCAGTCTTGATTTCGTCCTGGAGCACGGACAGGCACTGACACAGCCCAAAATAATGCAAAAGATGAGGATGTCCAGCTCTTCAGGCAAAAAAATCACGTCTTTATTTTATCATGCAGACACAAAAAATGACATGACCAGCACAACGCGTTTCAGGTGAAAGCACTCACCCTTAATCATGATTAAGGGTGAGTGCTTTCACCTGAAACGCGTTGTGCTGGTCATGTCATTTTTTGTGTCTGCATGATAAAATAAAGACGTGATTTTTTTGCCTGAAGAGCTGGACATCCTCATCTTTAGCATGTTTGGTGCCTGATTTTTTAGCTACTAAACATTCTGTGATTGCCTTCCAATCGCATTAATTCTGAAGCCATCTTTGCTACTGGCATTACTGTGATTGGGAGGCACAGCGAATAAAACCCCAAAACTTAATGACATCACCGATTCTTACCACCAGGTCCCCCCTCACTGCCATGTTTCCTGGATTGTGCAGTGATCGGTCACGTTATCGGTCACTGCAGATCATCATGGGATCATCGTGGGACATTGTGTGGATTACGTTGGACTTGCTGTGGTGTTTTGGGGGTGAATAGATTGGTGAAAGAAGGTGTTTTTGTGTTTTTTTTTTATTTAAAATAAAGGACTTTTCTGGGGTTTTTTTTACTTACAGGGTTAGTAATGGGGGGGTCACATAGATCCCTCCCCATTACTAATCTAGGGTTTAGTGGTAGCTGTGATTTTTGACAAATTACAGCTGTTATTAACCCCTTGTATTACCCTGATTGCCACTGCATCAAGGCAATCGGGATGAGCCAATTAATGCGCCGGGATTGTCGCTTCTAATGGATGCGACAGTTCTGGGCTGCTGCGGGCTGATATTTTTGGGCTGGAGGAGCCTAATAACCATGGGCCTGCCCACCCTATCCACCCTGAAAATACCAGCCCTCAGCTGTTGGCTTTTTCTTCGCTGGGTATCAAATTTGGGGGGACCGCACGCTTTTTTAAAAAAATATTTATTTAAATAGTTTTTAAAAAAACGCATGAGTCTCTTGTATTTTGATACACAACCAAGTTAAGCACACGGCTGGCGGCTGCAGCCTGTAGCATATGCTTTATGTGTCCTGGCTATCTACATAAGGCCCCTTTCACACGTCAGTGATTCTGGTACGTTTGTGCTTTTTTTTAAACGTACCAGAATCACTGACATACGCAGACCCATTATAATGAATGGGTCTGCTCACACGTCAGTGATTTTTCACTGCACGTGTCTCCGTGCGGCGTACCCGCATGTGCGTGTTTGCCGCACGGAGACATGTTCATTTTTTTCTGGCATCACTGATGTTCCACGGACCACTCAGTGGTGTGGTCCGTGAAACATCTGCCAGAAAAAAACGTGCTTTTAAAATAAAAAACATTTTAACTCACCCGGCGTCCAGCGATGTCCTCTGCAGCCCGTTCTGCCAGCTGCTTCTGAGCCGGCTCATTATTGTCGTGCATATTCATTATGCGCGACACAGCCGACCCGGAAGCAGCTGCTGCGGGGGTCACCGCCGGCCGGATGCTGCACCGCGGGAGCGATCAGCACCATGGACAGCGGGAGCGCGCACAGGTGAGTAGTTTTCTAAGTGCAATCACGGGCCACGGAGAAGGGAGCCCAGATTGCACTTAGACAACCCACGTGTGCCGTGAATCACGGCACACGCAGGGACATGTGCGTGTTTTACACGCCAGTGAAAAACGTTACTGTTTTTCACAGACGTGTGAAACGGGCCTAAGGGAGACCCTGCGACATTTTTTATTTATTTATTTTTATGATAAAACTGTTTTTATTGAAATTTTTTCATCAAAATATGATTACATAAAGAAAGCAACAAAGAGTATGAATAAAAAACTGAATAATACATTAGCCACATCCTCTTTATATTATCGACCCGATGACTGAATATGACGGTCGCAACGGTTTATCTCGATATCGTATCACACAACCACATATTACTTAAGGGAAGCCTCCGGGTCAGTTTGATATGTTCCAACCTAACCTGAATCTCCTCAAGATATGGCTAACTAGACTTCAAACAACAAAGAAAAATAAGTATTCTAAGAGTATTAAAAACAGAAGAAAAGAGGGGGGGGGAGGACGGAGGAAAATAAGAGACCAAGAGGGATTGGACTAAGGGTTGGAGGGGAAGGTAAGGAGAGTGTGTGGGTATGTGCTGTTACCGAAACAAGGCTTGGAAGTCCGAGGACTCCTTGAACAACACCCAGGGTTGCCAGACCTTAATAAATTTTTCGTTACTTCCCATCACCATTGCTGAAAGTTTCTCCATGTGACAAATATGTGACAGCTCCGTCTGCCATTCCCCGATAGTGGGGGCCTCTGTGGCTCTCCAGTGCCTAGGAATGACCGCTCGGGCTGCTATCAAGCAAAATTGTAGAAGGCTCCTCTTTTGCTGCCTTACCGAGCCGGGTAGAATTGACAGAAGTGCTATTTTAATTGAGGGGGTGATGTTCTCACCAGAAATTTGATTATACACTTGAAACACCTGAGACCAGAAGTTTGACAATTTCTGACATGCCCACCAAATATGGGTCAGCGTGCCTTTGTCCATTCTGCATCGCCAGTAGCATTCCGAGACTGATGGAAAGACTCTGTGTAATGTGGCAGGACACTGGTACCATCTCGCTAACAGCTTGTAGCTCTTTTCCTGAGCACTACAAGCTACTGAAATTGTGTGAGAGAACAGGAAGGCCTTCCGCTTTTCCTCTTCCGAAAAACTGAGACCAAGTTCGCTTTCCCACATTCTGATATACCCAGAGTCCTCCGAACCGCGGGCCTCAATAATCAAACGATATATGAGTGAGATCGAGTGTGTGGGCGGTGTAGACTGAAAAAATAAACCTTCAAACGGCGTGGATATAGTCGGATCTGGGGGAAGTCCCCCCCTGAGCCATGACCGCACAAAAGAGTGTAGCTGCATATATTCAAACCAGTTCAAATGAAGGTCTGGGAATGTGGCCTGTATTTCTGCGAAAGGAGGCAGGTGTTTACCCTGTAAGATCTGCCCCAATCTGATGTCCAACCCCCTCTCCCATCTGAGAAACCTGTCTGCGTTGCATCCCGGAGGGAAGCCTGGATTATCGAACAGGGGAGCCAATGGGGTAGGACTACCCGAAAGGCTGCCCTTGCATTTTATGTCCTCCCAAGCTTCCAAAGTCGCCCTGAACAGAATCCCATTTGGGTCTGTCTGTTTCTTTACCGCCTCCATGTCCTCTTTCTGAATCCATGGGAGTCCTCTAAGAGGGACCTGGGAAAAAGTTTGTTCCAACTCCACCCACTGTTTGGTCTCTTTGTGATATCGCCAATCGATCAAGCGGGCAACCAGGGAAGCTCTATGATAGGCCTGTAAGTCCGGCAACCCAGCTCCTCCCCTCTGCTTAGATCGGACCAGTGTCTTGTAGCTAATCCGAGGCTTACCTCCTTTCCAAACAAAACGGATCAGTGCAGACCTTAGGGTCTTAAAGAAGGCCGAAGGAGGATTTATGGGGACTGTCTGAAAAATATAAAGGAACCTTGGGAGGATGTCCATTTTAAAAGAATTTATCCGACCAAACCACGAGAGTGGTTTCCTATTATTTATTTTTATACTCCATTAGCGGACCCAAACAGCTACTGTGATGGCAGCCAATCAGAGACACTGGCAGTCTAATACACATATTTTTCAGACAATTAGAGGCTTTTTAGTACTGGGATTCATGGTGAATTTATTCGACGCTAATCAAATTTTTGTGAAAAATTTGAATAAAGCCAAGGAATTTGAGTTTTAATCTGATCATCTCTACATGTGTATCTCTAATATGGAAGGAAGTCATCTAATTTGCTAGCTTTGTGTATTAGAGCAAATTAATATAGTTTTTAGACTTCCAGAGTTTGTATTATTCTTTGAAGTGATAAATTATTTTTAAAAATAATAATAGTGAATTACAACCCTGTGTAATCTTCACCATCATCTGTTCCTTGTAGTTCCTAAGATGGTAGTTAGATGGAATTTACTTTCCTGTTGGGCTTAAATGGAGTCTATCACCCCCAAAATGCAAATTGAACTAATGAAACAGTTATGATGGGGAATTAACCCCTTTTAAAAATTATATTAGAAGTATAAATTTCACTGTTGTACTTCTGAAGATAGATGGAGAACATAACCAATCTATTCTGCTCTCTAAAGCCACTTACTACACGTCTGTGTGTAGAAGTGGCAGTACCATGACTTTTTAAAAGTGCCGAAAACCCTCATATTTTGTGCACTGCGGTGACCGCTTCATAGCCAGTGTGCACTCGCAGCATCGCCATTAAGTTTCACGAAGTGGTTGCTCTGGTCGAATGAGTGCTGTTAACCAGAATCAAGGAACTGCACAGTATGCAAAATAAGGGAAGCTTAGCGGTACATCAATATCTTGACCATACCGATGATGCAGCAAAGCCCCCTAATTTGCATATGAAATTTAAAGAGTTTTTCAACTCATTAAAACAGTGAAATGCATACTTCTAATATTATTTTTCATAGTGGCTATGTTCCCAATATAACAGTTTAGTTAGTGCAGTTTGTATTTCGGGAATTACCGGCTACCGTTTAGGGGTTATTTTCTACAAAGTACTGTGTGCTAGCTTTTTTTCTTGCATGTGTTTAAAACTAGGGATAATCGAATACCTCAAATATTCGGCTTTGCGAATATCCGACGAATAGGTCGCCGCTATGCGAATATTTGATGCGCAATTTAAGTCTATGGGAAGCCCGAATAGTTCCGAATAGTTGTTATTCGGGTTTCCAATAGACTTACATTGCGCATCGAATATTCGCGCATAGTCAAATAGCGGTGACCTATCTGGCAAATATTCGCAAAGCTGAATATTTGAGGTATTCGATCATCCCTATTTAAAACCAAAACCAGAAGTGGATCCTAAAGTGGAAGTAAATTAAGGAAATGACTTATAATCTTTACATTTTTAATTTTTTTTTCCATTTGTGACTAAAAGATAACCTATTGTAAAATGAACAAAGCTCAAAACAGTATTCTCATAAAGATCATCTCTATGTCGCTCTGATATAAATGTGCCATCAGAAAATGACCTATTGTTAAAATCAGGTTTTTGGGGGGCGTGTCCAGGATGCTGAGCTGAGTGGACGTGGGGAAGAGGAGCTCCTGTTGACCCTCAGCTAAATCAGCACTTATCATAAGCACAAACCTACTCACCGGCTCTCAGGATGGGACCACGGAGGATTAAACCGTCGCAGCAGGCATCGGTGGCCCCCCCCGCTGCACACCACGGCGCTGGATACTTTCTTGGGCCTGGAACAGGGTCCAGGGGAGGCCCAGACGCCATCTTTCCAGGAGCATGGAGGGGAAATGGAGGCACCGGCCCGGCCTGCTAAGCAGCAAGAGAAGGAGGAGTGGGTGAGCGGGGACACAGGGGAAAGTGGAGGAGTCCCTGCAGCAGATCCAACAGGGGATGCCTTGGCTCAGCAGCCCTGCACTGCATCGGATCCTCAGGCACAGCAGCAGCAGGCCCAGGAGCACATAGTGGTGGTGGGAGATAAGGTGGAGGTCGGGGGGCAGCCCTCCCCACTGCCAGGAGAAGAAGGGACTGCAGCCACAGCTGGTAATATCAGGGAACAGAGCAGCCTGCTTCCCCCCTCTGGGCCTCGGTGTGGAGATCAACTTCCCCAGCTTCCCCAGCACCAGACTAAAACTCCAGCGTCTATTACTGCAGGTGCTCACCTTAAAGGGCCAGACACCTTCTATAAGGACATGCATGATTTCATAAGTAAACTTCCTTCTAAAGAGGACTTTCAATGCCTCATACGTGAGGTTAAAGCAACTTGCAGGTCAGAAATAGCTGAAGTGAGGAGAGATTTGCAGCAATTGTCTGGCAGAATTGAATCCCTGGAGGAAGAGCATGACATCACCAGATCCCATGTATCAGAATTACACAAACTGGCAACATCGCAACAAAAAATAATGGAGGATATGCAGTCTCACATAGAGGATCTCGACAACAGAGGACGCCGTTGCAATGTCCGTGTGAGGGGGGTCCCAGAGTCAGATGGGCCCGAGGACACAAACTCCATACTACAATCCATCTTTAATGAAGTGTTGGACGCTCCCCCTTCTAACATCATCAAGCTGGACAGGGCACACAGGGCTTTACAGCCGAAGAATTTATCCACCCAACCCCGGGACATCATTTGTTGCATTCACGACTTCTCCACCAAAGAACTGATCATGGCTAAGGCTAGAATGAGGCGCACGGCACCTGTGTTCAATGGCAAGGAAATCCAGCTTTTCCCGGATCTTTCTCGCATCACACTCCAGAAAAGGCGGCACCTCAAACCCCTCCTCACGAGCCTGAAGGAGCACCAGGTTCCATACCGCTGGGGTTACCCGTTTGCACTAACAGCGCGCAGAGGGGGTAAATCGGCGACCCTTCGCACTCCAGCAGATACCACTCTGTTCTGTGAAGCACTGGACATTCCAGCGGTCTGTATCCCAGATTGGGACTTGCAAAGGTTGGAAGGGCCGCCCCCTCCCGTGTGGTCCAAGGTGAGGGGTGGAGGGCGTGGGGCTTTGGGGGGGAGAGGAGGTAGGGGCCGCGGGTCGCCCCCCTCCCCGGCTCACCGTTGAGGACACTTCTTAACCTGGTTGGTGCCTATTTCTTATACCCTCTGAGTTCCAGTGGCTGAGCATGCTTTGTGATACTGTGACTCTCTCTACAGCAAGCCTCTGACTGTCCATTGTGTCATCTGCGGCCCTCTGGGTCTGTTGAGCTGCATAAGGGGGGGGGGCTGTAGCCACAATGATGCCGTGGGTGGTAGGGGGGTTGGCGGGAGCCCGGTCCCCTTACTTGGAGTTAGTGGTTGAGGTTTTTTGTTTTGTTTTTTTTTCCCTTGTTTCCTTTTGGCACGGGCCCGTGCCCACTGGACTGACCCCCATGGGAGGGCTACTGGGGAGTGAGGTGGGTGGCTCTCTTAGCTCAGACGGGTTGGGGAACCTCCCTCTAGGTCTCTCCCTTCCGGGTTGACCCCCCGGGAATCTATGCCTAAGGTTTATGCATTTTGGTTAATGTTCTTAATTCATGTTCATTTCTATGTTTGTCCTTGTCTTCCCCCCTCCCCGATGTTTTTTCCTTATGTGTCCTTTCAGGTACCACCCCTTCTAGAGTCCCTGGGAGCTGCGGCCCTTTGTCGTATGGACCATCTCCTCTGGCCGGCTTCACAGGGGAAGTCATGCCCCCGACGGTATAGGTGTGCCATTAGCTTTTTCTTACTTCTAAGTTTTAGATATGACCCGCATTATCTCTCTTAACGTAAAAGGTCTGAATTCACCCCGTAAGAGGAAATTGCTGCTACAGGAACTGAAAACATCAGGTGCAGACATAGCCTTTATCCAAGAAACACATTTTGTGGAATCAAACACTTTCAAATTTGCGTCCCACCGCTTTCCCATCCATTACTCGGCTTACTCGGGCTCCAAGAGGGGGGGAGTTGCTATTTTAATATCCTCCGGTTGTCCTCTACAAATTACGGGTTCTCACTGCGATCCAGAGGGTAGATATGTGATTCTGGAGGGCCAACTGGGGGGATCCCCGCACATACTGGCCAACATTTATGCACCTAATGAATGGCAGATACGCTTTCTTAAGAAAATACTCGATCTGATAGGCGGACTGGCACCGGCCTCTACGGTGTTGGGGGGAGACTTTAACATCCCTTTTTCGGAGGTGGCCGACAGACTCTCTGTGGGTGGACACCCTCCATCGGGTGCTTTGAAAAATTTGTCCCGGGACTTTCGTAGGCTCATTAGATCAGGGGCTTTATACGACGCTTGGAGGGTGGACCACCCGGGAGAGAAGGCCTTTTCCTTCTACTCGCATCCGCATCAGACGCACACCAGAATAGACTATTTTTTCATTGACTCACAGCTGCTGGGGCGTCTTGAGACTGAGGGTGGAAATGGGATCCATTACGTGGTCAGACCATTCCCCACTCATAATGGACTTCAAGAAAGATGGTCCTCGACCTAGGCCTCAGCATTGGCGCCTTAATGAATCTCTGATCAAAAATCCCGACACTAGGGCCTTTTTAAATAAGCAACTGGTCGAATTCTTTCAGTTGAACACGGGCACGGTCACGTCGCCGGCAACACTCTGGGAAGCTCACAAGGCAGTGATGAGGGGACTATGCATTAGAGAGGGCGCAGGGCTAAAAAGAATGCCACAAGCCAGCGGGACTCTATAACGGCCCATCTTAAGCTACAGGAGGGGAGACTGGCGGCTGCCCCATCACTGACTATTCTTAGGAGAGTCATCAGCCTTAGGGAAAAGTTGAGAGACTTGGCAATTGGCAGAGCAGAAAAATTGCTAACCTTTTCCAAACAAAGATACTATGAAAGGAGTAATAAGGCTCATACCTTACTCGCCAGGCAGCTTAAGGAGCGCGCTACATCCTCATGCCCTCAGGCTCTGCGCGACGAAAAGGGCACTATCCACTATCACCCCGCTTCAATAGCTGACATTTTTTTCAATTACTACAACAAGCTTTATAACCTTCCGGTTCCCCCGGGCATGGCTTCGCGCGGGGCTGGGGCACTTGGGGACTATTTTTCGGCCCTTGAGCTCCCTTCACTGCCTTGCGGAGCAGCCGCGGCTTTGAATGAAGAGATTACTACAGAGGAACTGGAGCAAGTTCTGGAAGCCCTGCCTGGCGGGAAGTCACCGGGCCCGGACGGCTTTACTTATTTTTATTACAAGGTGTTTGCGGCGGAGCTCCTCCCACACATGGCCGCCTTGTTTAACTCTTTCCTTCAGGGTGACCCTATCCCTCCATCCATGCTACACTCCCATTTAATCCTCCTGCCCAAGCCACCCAGGGACCCATTGGACTGTGCTAATTATAGACCAATAGCCCTTTTGAACTCCGATTTAAAGATGTTCACCAAGCTCTTGGCGGCCAGGCTTAATCGATGGTTGCCCCAACTCGTGTATAAAGACCAGGTGGGTTTTGTCCCTTGCCGTCAGGGGGGGGACAACACCAGGAAGGTCATAGACCTGGTGGATGTGGCAAATCGGACGAAGCAACAGGCGTTGGTGTTGAGTCTAGATGCAGAGAAGGCTTTTGACCGCCTTGCGTGGCCTTTTCTCTTCAAGACAATGGAGGTCTTTGGGATCTCGGGTGGCTTTATGCGGGCCTTGAAGTCCCTGTATAGCGCTCCTACGGCCTCTATCAAACTCCCCCTCCACATCTCTAAGCCTTTTCTCATCTCCAATGGCACCAGGCAGGGGTGCCCCCTGTCCCCCCTCCTTTTTGCGCTATGCATAGAGCCCCTCGCGGCCTCGGTCAGGAGCAACCCAGACATCTCGGGGGTCCTGGTCAGGAATAAACCGTTTAAAATCTCACTTTTTGCCGACGATGTGCTCATTACACTTACTAACATCCATGTGTCCCTTCCAATTTTAATGTGCACCTTGGGTAGGTACGGGAGCCTTTCGGGGTATAAGATCAACTCTAGCAAAACGGAGGCAATGCCCTTGAATCTCGACCCGGTGGCCCTGGATTACCTGCGTTTGAATTTTAAGTTTCGTTGGAAGACAGATGCGGTCAAGTACCTGGGGGTTAACCTCACATCTACTTATGATTCCCTCTATAACCTTAACTTCCCCCCCCTTTTCCGAGAGCTGAGAACTCTTTTGAGCAAGTGGTTGCCCCTCCCTCTTTCGTGGATGGGGCGCATTGCGGCGGTTAAAATGAGCTTGCTCCCAAAATTATTATATTTCTTTGAAACCCTCCCAGTTAAGGTACCAATAAGGAGCTGAAGTCCCTTCAGGCGGCTATCCTTAGATTTATTTGGTGTAACAAACGTCATAGGGTGGCCAGGGAGGTGTTGATGGCTCGGAGAAACAGGGGGGGGCTTTCTGTCCCGGACATCCTAAAATACTATTGGGCGGCCCATCTTAGGAGGATTCCCTGTTGGGTGTCCCTTTGGGCATACAACAGGTGGACTGAGATTGAAAAACTTTGGCTGGCGCCTATACATCCAAACGCGCTCCTGTGGCCCCCGGCCCGGTGTGATTCGCCCCCCCCTCTTCTTGGACCGATGCAGTTCACTAGGGACCTCTGGGCATTTTGCATTAGAAGATTTCCTTTGGCATCCCCCTGCTCCCCTCTGGTGTCCTTCATATACCAACCCTTGCTCCCAAGCAGTCTGGAGTCGGACATGGTGCACCCCTGGCTCAAGGCAGGTCTATTCAGATTTGCAGACATTATAGATGGAAGTACAATGCAGATCCATTCCTTTGAGTACCTTAGAGATAAATTCTCTCTCTCTAATCGAGAGTTTTTCCAATATCTGCAGATCAGAGACTTGGCTGGCTCCTTGTTTGGCAGGGCAGGGGCCTCGATTCCCACAGATTTTGAGAAAATTTGCAGAAGGGGCACTGATACTAAGGGGCTGATTTCGGAAATTTACATTTTGCTTTCTGATTCACGGGAGGGGCCCGAGGGGTCTTTTCCATACATGCGGAAATGGGAGTCTCTATTGGGAAGGCGGATACTTCCTCAGGAATGGGCAGCAATCTGGGGAAACGCCGCCAAGACGTCAATATGCACACTATATAAGGAAAATATCTATAAAATTTTGCTATTTTGGTACCACACTCCAGATTTCCTTCATGGCATAGACCCCTCCATACCGGCTTGTTGCTGGAGATGCGGGGGAGGCAGGGGCACCATTCTGCACATATTCTGGTCCTGTCCAGGGATAGTCCCCTTCTGGGAGCGGGTTAGAGGGTTGATCCATAAAGTACTATATATAGAGGTTGATCTTGATCCCCTGATCTATGTTCTGGGTCTTGGGAATGGGGGATTGGGAAAAACGGCCTCTAAGCTTTTGTCTCACATCCTTACGGCGGCCAGATGCTTAATTGCAAAGAATTGGAGGCAGCCAGGGACACCCTCACTCCAGAGCCTCAAGTATAGATTACTGGACGTTAGACGCATGGAACATCTCACGGCACTATTGCATGACACAGTTGACCGCTTCCAGGCCGTGTGGGCACCATGGGACTACTTTGCGGGACAGGAGGATCTGTGAGACTGAGGCCTATGGGTCCTATGGAAGGAGCATGGACTCTTGAAACCCTTCCCTCTTCCCTCCTATTTCTCCTCTCCCCTCCTAACCCTCCTCACCTGTCCTGTCATTGTTTGTCTAGGTTCGATAAGAATTGTGAATTTTATGTTTTATTTTATGTATGAAAAACGTAAATTGAAAATCTCAATAAAAATTCAAAGTTTAAAAAAAAAAAAAAATCAGGTTTTTGTGTAAAATGTAATTCATTCCAGATCACAATCTTTATTTGAAAAGTATATGGAAATTTTGCAATTTTCACATTGGCTGTTGGGAGTATTCTAGGCTCACACTTTGTGTTCTTTCAGGAAATCCACAGTATACTAGCATCAATAGGCTCGATGTGACCATATGTTTTGTATTGAAGCATTTACAGATCTTGAGTTGGGAATAGGAGCATTGAGATTTGTAATATCACATTGTTAATAGTGGATATAATGTTATCAATGTACAGAGATGCTAACTGTTATTTTAATCTTGCCTCTCATGATAAGGCAACTAAAATATTTGCTTTATGGCAATATTTTCTGCTTCCATTATAAATGTTCTCTGTCAGTATACCGTTGTGGCTTTCAGGGTTGGCATCATTGAAATTGTTCTTGAAAATTAAGTTTTTCTCCCAGAAAATTGTTGTAGTTACACGTTTTGTTATACACATATTTATTTCATTTGTGTGCTTTGAAACAACACACAAAAAAATGAGAAAAAAAGGCAACTTGGACATAATTTCACACAATACTCCAAAAATGGGCCGGACAAAATTGTTGGCACCCTCAACTTAATATTTGGTTGCAAATCCTTTGGAATAAATAACTGCAATTGCTTCTTATATCCATAAATAAGCTTCTTACACCTCTCAGCTGGAATTTTGGACCACTCTTCTTTTGAAAACTGCTCCAGGTCTCTCATATTTGAAGGGCGCTTTCTCCCAACAACAATTTTAAGATCTCTCTACATGCGTTCAATGGAATTTAGATAAAGACTCATTGCTGGCTACTTCAAAACTCTCCAGCATTTGGTTCCATCCTTCTCTGTATGCTTCTTGAGGCCTATTTGAGGTCATTGTCCTGCTGGAAATCCCATGATCTAAGACTCAAACCCAGCTTTTGTGAGACTGAGCACTACATTGTGACCCCAAATCCTTTGGTAATCTTCAGATTTCATGATACCTTGCAGCAGTCAAGTGACCCTGTGCCAGAGGCAGCAAAACAATCCCAAAACATCTTTGAACCTCCACCATACTTGACTGAAGGTATTGTGTTCTTTTCTTTTTAGGTTTTATTGCATTTTGATAAATAGTAGAACCATGTGTGTGGCAACTCAGCATCACTAAGGTATTTCTTGTCCACTTGTGTGGGGGTGAACTATTCTTAATTATGCCAGATGTATTGTTCCTGTGTTCAGTGAGTCAGGGGACATGGGCCATTATTTCATGTGGAACTGTCCAGTGCAATTTTTGTATGATAACTTGTGGAATGCCTGCTGATTGCAGATTGCATTAGCCCCCTGCAATGTACTAGTGTGCATCATCTGGAGAACAATTAAACTAGCAAACAGTAAGAGAACAGTCATGATTATCTCCCTCCAATCCTGTGGGACACAATGCCCTGAAATGGGAGCTGAGGGATATAAATGGTGCCTGCTCCTATCACCAGTGATTAGCACATGACTTTAGCCTAGGGACCAGGATTCCAGCTAGTGGATTAAAGAACTGCTCCACTACCCAACACTGAGTCCATAAATTAATTTGGAGAACCCAAGTTGGGACTATCCACTCACCTGGCCACATAACTTGCTATTCTCTGTTGGCTTTCTAAGCTTGCTGCTATTTCCTATGTGGGTGCCGACCAAACGTGGGGTGCTGTTAGCTGGGGTGGTTTGCCTGGATGCCCAAAATCTCGGAGGTTCTAGTTCCTAGACAGGTCAGTGGAAGGATGAGACTCTTGAGTCATTTGCACCGTCTTATTTCCTTGCTGGGAATGTACTATATTTGATTGCTCTTGGGAATTCAGTAAAGTCTTATGTGAGTGTTGTAACCTCACTCTGTGTTGTCTAAGTAGTGTTCTGCCCATGGGGATAGAGTACAGGTGTTAAGTGGAATGAGCCCAGGTCCATACGGCCTTTCTAAAGACAACCAGGCCAGCGGATAAGAGCACCCCTCACCCCTGTGTCTGTACAATGTGCTTTACCAGAAATCTTTATCTTGGTCTCATCTGTCTACAAGATGCTTTCACAGAAGGATTTTGGCTTACTCACGTACAAACAGCAGTCTAGCTTTTTTATGTCTTTTTTTCAGCAATGGGATCATTCATTCAAATGTCAATGGACAGTTTACGCTGATACGGATACACCATGAGCCTGCAAGAAAGCTTAAATTTCTTTGAAACTTGATTGGGGTAACTTATCCACCATCCGGACTATCCTGTGTTTGAGAATTTTCACCATTTTTTTCTCAGCCATCCACTTATAGGGAGATTAGCTACAGTGTCATGGGTTGTGAACTTCTTGGCTATGTTGCACACTGTGGACAAAGGAACATCAAGATCTCTGGAGATGGGCTTGTAATCTTAATATTGTTGATACAATTTTGGTTTTCAAGTTAGTTGCTCATAGACATAGCCATGGATACCTAAGCTGTAATAGGTATTTGCTATTATTATTATTATAATTATTATTATTACTCCTATTACAAATTAAGATAGGATCTTGGAGATTGGAATACTCCTTTAAGCCTCTGTGTAATGTCCTCTCATCTTGATGCTGCACATAATCCCTATCCCCTTGCAAATGGTGCTGTGAGTTTTACTCATCCTTTCCTGCTGTTATCTCTCTCATTGACCTTACAACTTCTGAAAGGAAGTCAGAGCGTACAAAACTAATAAGCAGAAAATTGTCCAAGAGTTGTGCCTGCTTTGGTAAGAAAATAGTTGGACTTTATCAGTGAATACTATTCTCAAAAGCTTTAAAATTTAGACTCCTAGAAAATATATAGAAATGCAGTCTCTTTCTTATAAGTTATTTCTTACTTATTTGGCACAGTTTCAGAAATAAACTGGATTCTACATGCAAGTGATCTCGTCTGTGCAGTTTCTGAGTTGCAGTTCACATAACTTACTTTGCACACAGCTCTGTGGTTCTAGTAATCATCAGGTTTGGCATTATTTGGAATACCACCAATTAGACATTGATGGCATCTACCAGCTGCAGTTCGAAACCCGGAAATCCAAATTACTCCGTGTGTGGTTCTACAGTGTTGTTACAATCATTGGGGTTCACCTACCAATTGGCAACGATGAGGTATCATAGAATTATGCCTTCATTGTCTTTATTTGGATAACTTTTTTAAGTAATAAAACCCAGTTACATCAGCTTGTCAACTTCTTGCCAAGTGTATACTATGCAGATGTGAAGATTATACTCGTAACCTAGATTAGTAATGTTTTGGGGGAAAAACTGTTCTAAAAATGTAATTAGGTGTGTGTGTTTGCTTAAAGAGGAGGTTCGCTGCAATGTATAGTGGCCACATCCATTTAAAGCCGTGAAAGAAATCTTTTTCCAAATACCTTCTGTTTCCAATTGTGCCTTTGCATGGCACTATGGCTGTTCGCTCATTCTACACCACGTGACCCCCGGCTGCAGCTGCCTCTGATGTCCGGTGATGTCAGGTCAACTTCCGGAATTGGAAGTTGACCAGGCATCATTGAGGTGGGACCCAGTCTCACTGAGTAACTGGGCTGTGAGCGCAGTTTCACCGAATGTCAGAGCCCTGTATCGCGCGTGTGGCTGTGACGTGGACCACCTCTTTAGTATTTTGATGGTCCTTTGTCTAATGAAATAAGTTAAGTACTAAGTGCTAAGTACTCATTGTTCACGTTCTAGAAAGAAGAATTTGTTCTGATGATTAAAATGAAGTGGATAGTGGTATCTGCCTTTAATATGTCAATTTTCACTTTTGAATTGGCAGGAACTAGACATCATTCTGTGGATCTCCAGGAGGAATGATAAAATCTTTTTAGTGCTCAATAAATAGACTGGATGTAAGATTCCAAGTAGTCTGAGACTTAGCTATATTATTTTTATGCATGAAAAAGTACATCGTGGGTATCACGATCAATAACTTTTAAGAACATTGTTGTATTCATAGAATATTATGTATTGTAGAACAAAGAGAGGGTTCATTTCATTAATAGTTTTACAGACTATTATGTGTTTCCTGTGTGGAGCCCCTGCGGCAGGGATTGATTTGGGAAGATGTGTTCTTGGAATACATAGCATGTTTATTTTGAGGAACAACATGTATTTTCAGAGTTGAATACAATTCATTTTCTCTGTCTACATTACCTGTCAATTATGTTACATTTGATGGCCGTGAGATGCATTTTCCAGAAAGCTTAGATGTATTTCCTGCCTGAGGCTTACATTAAATTCTGTTGTGGTCTGTTCTACTTCCTTTTTAAGCTTTTCACCACTGAGAGATGTTTGTTGTTGGATCTATGTTACATGCTTGTCAGTAAATTTTTTCAGTGTATACTTTTATAATCTGTTAGTCACCACACAATGGTTGGATGGATCAGATAGTGGAGTATAAGGATAACATAATAATTATTGCTTTAATATAAAGAGTGCATACTCATCAAAAGTGTGCAATAAATTGAAAATGTCACAAAGCCAATTCTCATGGTACATTTCCCGATGGTTTACCATTAGCATGCATGACTATGAAGTGCTTCATTCAAGTACACCACATTGAGAAAGGGACAGTGTCCAATACATTTTTTGGGGTTCCAGTAATCAAACTCTCATATATAGACAGAAAAATAACTTGACACTGATAAAAGTACCGTATTTTTCGTTTTATAAGATGCACCGGATTATAAGATGCACCCCAAATTCAGAGCAAAGAAACTTAAAAAAAAATGGGGTCCATCTTGTAAGCCAGTGGTGTCTTACCAGAGGAGGCAGGTGGTAGTGGAGAAGTCACAGGAGACAGGGGCAGTGGGTTTCGCAGACACTGTAGCCTGTGCTGGTGCAGCGGCGGAGGCTGGGGCTGCAGCAGAGACTGGGGCTGTGGCAAATGCTGGGGCTGCGGCGAACACTGGGGCTGTGGCAGAGACTGGGATTGCAGTGGAGGCTCGGGATGTGGCGGAGGCACGGGCTGCCGTGCTGGGGCAGCTGCTGCGTCGGTGGCGGGCGGTGAGGGCTTCAAAGAAATGGCACCAGGAGTCAATGCAGATTGAATTCTAGGCTCAATGGCAAGCCGAGATCTCATCTGCGCAAGCGTCACCTCCGGGTGGCGTTATTTGAAGTCCTCACTCTCCGAGCCGCAGCACCAGTTCAGCCACCGAAGACTCTGCACAGCAGCCGCAGCCCCAGCCGCCAGAGACCCCGCACAGCCGCCGGAGACCCCGCACAGCCGCTGCAGACACCGCACAGCTGCCCCAGCAGCAGCCACCAGAGATCCTGCACAACAGCTGCAGGGACTGCACAGCCACCTCAGCGCCATCCGCCGCAGACCCCGCACCATTCGCCTCAGACCGTGCATCATCCACCGCAGTCCCCACACCAGCCACCGCAGGCCCCGCACCAGCCGCCGCAGCCCCAGCACAGCCGCTGCAGCATTCCCCCGGCCTCTTGCGAGCACACACTAACACCCCAGTAAACTACATTCAGATTATAAGATGCACCCATCACTTTCCTCCCAAATGTTTTTGGGGAAAAGTGTGTTTTATAATCCGAAAAATACAGTAATTTCCAAATTGATCATTTTCCTTGAAAAAAACATTTTAAACTAAGGTTGGTCCTGTAATCAGCATCACAGGTGTCTGCAATCTTGTAGTTATTGAGTCAGTCCTGCCTTTTTACAGAGTGAAAAGTAGTCACTGTGCTGTTTGGTATCATTGTGAGTACACAAGGTGTGTGCACGCCACTAATAAGATGTGTTGTACATCTCTTAAAAATTTTGGTATATCTTTTTCCAGCATGACTTTCATTAATGGGCATATGAAAGTTCAGTCTTTATTAATCCTGACCTTATTTTTTTTATCCAGCTAAAAACAGATATGATCTGTAGAGGAGTGGTATTAGTCTAGGAAGAAAAAGGTTTCTGCTATTTTAAAGCGAAGCAGTATCCTTGTAAAATGTTATAATTCACAATCCCAAGAGAATTATTGGAGACATTAGGGTACTCTGAGATGAGCTATTGGAGAACAAGGGTCCCATATAAAGTTTTGCCACATGGACCCTCTAATATTTGTGTGTCTTAAAGAGAAACTCTCATACATTTTTTTGCCACCCCATTTGAGAGTAGGGTAGAGACCCTGACGTAAGTGTAAGGTTTTTTTATTTTTTATAAAATCACGGTTTCATCTGCTGCACATCTATAAGTTCTCTGAATGCTGAGCTCTGTATATCCTTGCCCACACCACTCATTGACAGCTTTCTGTGTAGACTTTTTTATTAGTAGGAGATTATCACAAGAATACTAATAAACCTGCTGCTGCCATCTAGTCCTGTATATTGATGAGCTCTGTATAATGCTGCCCCACCACTGATTGAAAAAAATGTTTTCAGCTTACCTGCTACAGGTATGCTCCAGGGCTTCAGGTGCAAAGTGTCCACCAGACAGGCTGGAAAGATGCAGGCAGTAGGAAAAGGCGGCTTGGGTTTGGCCACAGCACCAGCAAATGGTAAAAGTCAAATTTGTAATTAAACTACATTAAAGAAATACAAAAAACTAAATTGTGTGCATTGGGGCACTAACGCGTTTCGGACCACAAACCAAATATTAAAAACAGTCCTTAGTCATAGGTCATGACTATGACTAAAAACTGTTTTTAATATTTATAGATGGAGCTAAATAAAGGGAAATCCTGGAGAAAAACCTGTTAGAGACTGTCAAAGTCTTGCGAATGAACCTACGTTCAACTTCAAGCAGGACTGTGACCCTAAACAAATGGGCAGAGCTACAACGGAATAGTTTTTATCAATGCATATTCATGTGTGTGAATGGCCCAAAGTCTAGACCTAAATCCCATTGAGAATCTGTGAAGACTTGAAAATTGCTTTTCACAGATTCTGTCTATGCTATCTCACTGATCTACAACTATTTTGCAAAGAAGAATGGGAAAAAAAAATCAGCCTCCAGAAGTGCAAATCTGGTAAAGACATATCGCAAAAAACTTGCAGCAAAAGGTGATTCCACAAAGTATTAACTTAGGGGGTTGAATACAAATGCACGTCACAATTTAAGGATTTAGAGCGGAAGCCGAGGGTCATTAGCATAATGCATCCAATGCTCTTGCATCTGATCTTAAATGCCCGAGTGTCCTTAGCTTCACATCTCTTTATATCTGTTGCTCTGTTACTCTGTAACATCATTATTGTCTATACATGTCCCCTCTGTATAGTAAAGTGCTATGGAATATGTTGGTGTTAGAGTAATAGAAATTATTATTATTATTATTATTAACATTATTATCATTATTATTATTATTATTATTATCATCATTCACATCCTTTTAATCTCTTTGATGCACTCACAGCCTTAAGGGTACTTTACACGCTGTGATATCGGTACCAATATCGCTAGCGAGCGTACCTGCCCCTGTCGGTTGTGCGACACGGGCAAATCTTTGCCCGTGGCGCACAACATCGTTTACACCCGTCACACTACTTGCCTGCCTTGCGACGTCATTGTGACCGGTGAACCGCCTCTTTTCTAAGGGGGCGGTTCGTTCGGCGTCTAGCAACGTCACTAAGTGGCCGCCCAATAGCAGAGGAGGGCCGGAGATGAGCAGGACGAACATCCCGCCCACCTCCTTCCTTCCTCATTGCCGGCGGGACGCAGGTACGGTGAGTTTCCTCGTTCCTGCGGTGTCACACATAGCGATGTGTGCTGCCGCAGGAGCGACAAACAACCTCGCTACTCACCTGTCAACGATTTTTGGTGTTGGAGCGACCTCTCCAATACCAACGATTTTTACCTCTTTTGCGATCGTTTTAGGTCGCTCAGAGGTGTTACATGCTGCGATGTCGCTAATGACGCCGGATGTGCGTCACAAACACCGTGAACCCGACGATATATCGTTAGCGATGTTGCAGCGTGTAAAGCACCCTTTAGTAATGTCAAAGTAACATCCTTATAGAAACAAATGGGAACCACTAGTAGCCAATAGCCCATGTAGTAACAAAACACTGACAGACTTTTCATATTTTGTTTTTTTTTAACTATAAATAAGGTCCAAAAATTATCCCGCTCAGTCATTTGTAATCAAGCAGACCTTTTTGTGCAAACACTGTCTCAAACTGATGGTGTTGCTGTGGCTAATATAAGTTATGGGCTACATATTCCATAACATCAGCTTTGTACCCAGTAAGGGTTCATGCGCACGTAACTGCTGAATATTCTGCAGCGATTTGACAGCACATATGTGCGTCAAATCGCTGCAGAAACACTGCATAATGGATGCAGTTTTTCTGTAAAAAAGAAGCCGATTTCATGCGCTATGGCTGCTGCCCCCACCATAGACAGAGTGGGAGCTGCATCCAAAGCGCACACAATAATTGACATGCTGCTTTTATGAACGCACGGATTTGGGTCAAAATTTTAGCACCCAAATCGCTGTGTTCATAAAAGCATTGTGCGCATGTATCATGCAATCTACATAGATTGTGCAGGGGACGCAGGACACATGCATTTATGCTGCAGTGCTATACGCAGCGTAAATGCATGCAATTACGCAATATGCGCATAAGCCCTAATACTCTTGCCAATTGTGGTAATGCGTTTGGCACTACTGCCCAGATGGCAGTTGCGAATTTTCAAGAGGCTTCTGCTGTGGGTCCTAAGCTATGGTATAGGTTTTTTTTAATCTTTTAAACTAGCCTGTCCATTGCCATTTTTTCTTTTTCTCCTATTATTTGTCAACAGTATAATTAATATTTTAAACCTCAATAATTGAACACTTGCCAAAAAGGATTTAATTATCAATGCTAAGTAGGTAGGTAAATGTACAGAAAGCAAAATGTAACAGCAGTCTGCAGTATATTGAATGTACGGTTATCAAAGACAAGTAAAAAACAAGCGCAGATAAATGTCTACAATTTTTAAACCTTTTCTTATATTTTTTTCAACAAACCTCAATTCCCATTTCCAAAAATGACCAAAAAGTGAGCACATGCAACAAAGCGCTGTATTGGAGTGGATTGTACAGATGTACAATTTCACGAGTAAAGTGGATATGGAAGAAAAATGAAATTGCTTGTGACATACAAGCTTTCTGAAATAGACCTTTGCAGCTAAATGTTACTTTTTAGGGAATTTTCTTTTCTATTCCAAAAAAATAAACAATTATTCCCCATTCACAAAAATAATTGTGCAAGAAATGTAGAATTTCAACACAGTCGGTTTTGGTAACAAAACACACCATTTGATGCTGGTTTCAAAATTTATTTTTGTGTAATAACTATTGATCTGTTTTGCTTCTGGTTTTAGCACGTTATGAATGAAAAAAAAAAAATGTAAAATACCCATTCAAATGCATCAGAACAGATGCCAGCTACACTGTGTCCCTGATCAATCATAGTCAATATGGCACTTCTAGCTCTGAAACGGGCTTTACATGCTACGATATTTCTAGCAATTGCTAGCGATATCGTACGCAAAAGCACCCGCCCCCGTCGTGTGTGCGATTCGTGTGATCGCTGCCTCAGCGAACATTATCGCTACGTCAGCGTCACACGCACTTAACTGGTCGGCGGCATCGCTGTGACTGCCGAACAATCCCTCCCTCAAAGGGGAGGGACATTTGGCATCACAGCGACGTCACCGCGACGTCACTAAGCGGCCGGCCAATCAAAGCGGAGGGGTGGAGATGAGCGGGACGTAACATCCCGCCCACCTCCTTCCTTCCGCATTGTGGCCGGCGGCAGGTAAGGAGACGTTCCTCGCTCCTGCGGTGTCACGCACAGCGATGTGTGCTGCCGCATGATTGAGGAACAACATCGATAATCAACCATTACCGATTTTTGGTTTTGGGACGACCTCTCCATGGTGAACGATTTTCACCATTTTTGAGGTCGCTTAAAGTCGCAGGTACGTGTCACACACTGCGATATCGGTAATGACGCCGGATGTGCGTCACTAACAACGTGACCCCGATGATAAAACATTAACGATATCGTAGCATGTAAAGCCCGCTTTACTCCTCCTATCCATTGAATCTGTATATTATTCACAAACTACTACTTTTGTCTTCTTCATTGCTGCAGTATTATTTTCTAGAGTATTTGTCCTATATTTTAGGGCTTTGTCTTTCTAATTATGTTGCTGAGCTGTGACATAACTATATCAAATCCACCTAAAATAGCTGTTTCATTCCCTACTTTGGCTTTTATACAGTGTAAGATAGACTCTCTTGATTGGCTGGGCAAGGCATTATGGGAAAGCCCATGTAGTTGCATCTGAGGTCATATCATGCTTCTGTGGCTGGTGTAATCTACTGTAATGTGTAATAATGCACAAATAGTATTGCAGATTGTACAAAAGTCAATCATCTCTTCTTGTTTTTCATTTGTATCTTATTCGTCTTTTAAAAGGAATCTGTCACCAGATTTTTGCCACCTAACCTGAGAGCAGTATACTGTAGAGACAGAGACCCTGATTCCAGCAATGCATCACTTACCGGGCTTCTTAGTGTAGTTTTGATAAAATCACTCTTTTATTAGCAGGAGATTATCATTGGAGGACTACTTGCCTGTAGCCAAGCTCTTTATGACTCTGCCCCATCACATATTGGTAGCTTTCTGTGTACACTATATATGGGCACAAAGCTGCCAATCAGTGGTGGGAGCGGGATTATAGAGCTCCACATTCAAATTATGCTAGATCTACAGCAGAGAAAAAAGTGATTTTATCAAAATGATAACGTAAGTAACACATCACTGTAATCAGGGTCTCTGTCTCTATATTATGCTGCTCTGAGATGAGGCAGCAAAAATCTGGTGACGGATTCCCTTTAATTTGTTTCTTCTTTAAAAAATTTTTTACAGGCGGTCACCTGTTTTTTATTTTTTATGCTCATGATTGTTGTCAGGGTTTGAGGTTTCCATAAATTTTTGGCTGATTCATCAATTGCAACTTTTTAGATGTGTTAACATATTTGTGCAAATGTACTTCAATCTTTTCCCACCAACCAGTCTATTTATATACGCCTGAGTTTCTTGCCAATTTTTTGTGACATTTTATTGCGCAACATTAATCTAAAAAGTAAGAAAAAAAAAAAATGAAAAGCATTTTTTAAGAAATTGGCACAAAACACAAACTTGTCAAGAAATACCACAAGACAAAAAAAAAGAAAAATGGCTTACAAATAAACACAAATAATGAATTTGCTCCATTGTATTTGAAATTCCCTACATGTTACTGGCTGCTGTTGTAACAACCAGTGCTAAAAAGTAGCGCTAATACTATATTATTATTATTATTATTATTATTATTATTATATTAATAATGTGCTGTAGAAGTATTATCCATGCAAATTCTTAAAGGGAACCTGTCAGCAGAAATTTCCCCTAAAACCTCACAGATTCCCCCTCTGCAGCTCGTGGGCTGCATTCTAGAAAGGTCCCTGTTATTATTGGGCCCACTTTCTGACCAAAAAAAAGAGTTTATAAAGAGGTACCTTTTTGGCTTCGGATTCTATAAATCTGACACGGGGGCGGGCAGCCTGATGGCCGTTATTCTGCCCCCTGGTCCTGTATGCCGCCCCCATCGCTGATTTCCATACTTTTGGACGCCGCCCACTGCTCCAGCCATCCCCGCGCATGCCCAGTGCCAGTCTCACGGGACTGAGCACTGTGACTGCTGGTGACGTGTGCGCAGGCAAGTGATTATGGGCGGGACTGTGACTGTTATCAGCAAGTACCCGCCCATAATCTCGTGAGCGCGCAAACCTCTCCAGCGTCACACTGTGCTCAGTGTAGATGCTAGACTGTATGGGCTGCTTCCAGGTATGACATCCCTTTGTCACGTGATAGTATTTTGAACACGCCCCTATCACGTGACAAAGGGACGTCATCCCTGGAAGCAGCCCATACAGTCTAGCATCTACACTGAGCACAGTGTGACGCTGGAGAGGTTTGCGCGCTCACGAGATTATGGGCGGGTACTTGCTGATAACAGTCACAGTCCCGCCCATAATCACTTGCCTGCGCACACGTCACCAGCAGTCACAGTGCTCAGTCCCGTGAGACTGGCACTGGGCATGCGCGGGGATGGCTGGAGCAGTGGGCGGCGTCCAAAAGTATGGAAATCAGCGATGGGGGCGGCATACAGGACCAGGGGGCAGAATAACGGCCATCAGGCTGCCCGCCCCCGTGTCTGATTTATAGAATCCGAAGCCAAAAAGGTACCTCTTTATAAACTCTTTTTTTTGGTCAGAAAGGGGGCACAATAATAACAGGGACCTTTCTAGAATGCAGCCCACGAGCTGCAGAGGGGGAATCTGTTAGGTTTTAGGGGAAATTTCTGCTGACAGGTTCCCTTTAATATATTATAATACTAAAATAAATAAAAACTCATTATTATTATTATTATTAATAATAATAATAATAATAAGGCTTTTTTATTTATTTTAGTAGTATAATATATAAAGAATTTGCATGGATAGCACTTCTACAGCACATTAATAATAATAATAATAATAATAATAATAATAATAAAAAATATTACTCTTCTTATTATTATTATTAATATTTATTATCATTATTATTATTAATAATAATAATAATAATGTGCTCTAGAAGTGCTATCCGTGCAAATTCTTAATATATTATAATACTAAAATAAATTAAAAAGCATTATTATTATTATTATTATTATTATTATTATTATTATTATTATTATTATTATTATTATTTCTATTCTTCTTTTTTTCTTTTTCTTCTTCTTCTTCCTCTTCTTCCTCTTCTTCTTCTTCTTATTATTATTTATTACTATTCTTCTTTTTATTATTATTATTATTATTATTATTAATTACTATTCTTCTTCTTCTTATTATTATTAATAATAATAATAATACTTTTATTATTATTATTATTATTATTATTATTATTAATGTGCTCTAGAAGTGCTATCCATGCAAATTCGTAATATATTATAATCCTAAAATAAATAAAAAAGCATTATTATTATTATTATTATTATTATTATTATTATTTTTTACAACTTGTAATGGATGTTAAACTTTCAGACAATAGAAAATGGGTCATTTATTCTAGACAACATGGAAGTGCTAGCGTTTTACATGTGTGATAGAATAAAAGCTTCGTCTCGGCACTCAGTGTTTACAAGGAACATTGATGACAAGTTTTAGTGGCAATCTTCCATTACAGGACAGTTAGTGTTATTTAATACTCTACTCAATTATTACATTATTCACTAGATATTACTGTACTCTTTTCTAGATGAATGCGTAATAAGCATCTATAATAATGGCACATAATCAATGTTCTTCTGGCACTGCTGACATCGCTCTAGTCCAAGGGTACATTCTTCATTCTCTAGCTGGTTTGTGTTCATTCCCTGCGGTAGCAGCCAGTTTTAAAGCAAGTAGCAATGCATCACCATTCTCATAGACCCCGATAAAGAGGGGAAATAAAACTTAAACGTGTTTCATTTTTATGGGAACATTTTTTTAAGCTGAGTTTTAGTAGCACTTAGCACATACAGGAAGATATTTAGTTGCTTGCTTCATCTGCAAGCCGTTTATCTCTTTTATTGTCAGGATGCATATATTTTATATCGGTTCTCATCCACTTGGAAATTGTTGCAGTATTTACATAGGGCGATGCAGCGTTAAGACTGTTGTTATATTGCTCAGATTGAAACAAAAGTAATATATCTTAAAGGAAAAATAATTATTATTTGCGTTTATCCTATGCAATGTTTGGTTGAATTCTTCATGTGAAGATTTCGAAAAAGTAGACAAACACGAAAAGGAGGTTTCTTATGTTTGCTGCAATTATTTGTAGTTTTCAGGGATAACTTTGCTTTCTGGAAATAAAGGTTATGAGTTATTTAAGGAAAAATTATAGATTTAACCACATGCTTTCTATTTAGAAGTGTAATTCCCATAAGAGCTATTTATGGCTCTGATGGAAATATCTGTGTCTTTGCAATGACACTGAAGATAAGGAGTCCTGAGACTTCTGAATGGTTTTTTATAACTCACATAGAAGTTAAAGGGAATCTGTCAGCAGGTTTTTGCTACCTCATCTGAGAGCAGCATAATGTAAACAAAGAGATCCTGGATCCAACGATGTATCACTTAGATTACTGGGTGAAACGGTTCTGACACAATCAGAATTTTTAGATTTAGTCCTATAGCAGAGTCCAGAGAGTTGTCCCCGCCCACACCAGGCCTCATATAGAGATTGTAAATTAACAGTGAAGTGTCAATCAGAGGAGGAGGAGTGTCGAACTGCCGTGCACAAGACACCTAGTCTGAGCAATGATATATCCTGCTGCTTCAACAAACATAGCAAATAAACAACAGTTCAGGCCTTCACAAAACAGGCATCTCCGAATTTTATGTTTTAACCCTTGGAACATGCTGTCTACAGCTTACATAGCAAAAATCTGCTGACAGATTCCCATTAAGGGAGTTACAAAAAGAGCATAGCAATGTAAGCTACATTGCTTCTGTAATTTGACTGCAGTGATTGAAGGCATTATTTACACAATTTATGAGAATTTTGTACAAAAAAGGTATATTGAAAATATGCAAAAACTAACATCTAAAGTTTTTGCTAAAAATTGTATCTCACCTTTAAAGGGATCCAACCAGCAGGATTTTCATATATAAAGTAAAGCCAGTGCTATACTGGTGCTATGATGCTGGATGTAAGCATACCTTTTGCTCTGAGATTGGATGTTTTATTTCAGAAATATGTGCAAGTAAAGCTCCAGCAATGCACTGCTATTTGATTGACAGGTGCAACAGGAAGGGAATATAATGAAAAGTTTTCTGCTATACTTACAAGTGATACTGTGCACGCAGTGGAATGAACGTCTATTATGGCAACAGGGAGAGGAAGGCCAAGCAGGCAGATAGGAGCGGAAATATATAGCTAGACCTGACCCCCATACTCCCTTCCTGTTGCATCTGTCAATCAAATAGCAGTGCATTGCTGGAACTTTACTTGTACATATTTCTGAAATAAAACATCCAATCTCAGAACAAAAGGTATGCTTACATTCAGCATCCTAGCGCCAGTATAGCACTGGCTTTACTTTATATATGAAAATCCTGATGGTTGGTTCTCTTTTTTAAGTTCTTTTTGGTTATACAGCTATGCATATTACACATGATGGGAAATATGGCAATGCATGCCAGAGCGGAGTGACCAAATTGCTTTTAAGTTTCTTTATGTGCTTCGACCATTAAAAAAAGCTTTGATTAAAAAGGAAAACTACTTCAGTATACTCAGTTTTAGCCAGTAAATGTAAAAAAAAAGATTAAAAAGCGATTTCATGAAAAGATAAAAATACATATATTAACACAAGCACATTTTATTTTCTGTAGATCTTAAAGAAGTCATGCACAGAAATTTTGTATGTGGATCCATCATCAGTTTGTGTTGGCGGTAAGTAAATTGATGTTTATATTACGATTTCCTGACTGCAGGGTGTACTATCTTGCTTTAACTCCAGTCTTCTTGCTTTTTTTAGTATTTGCTTGCGCCACATAAAGTATATCCTCCTTTCCTGGCTATTCTGTCTTATAGCCAGATAAATATTCATGTAAAAATATTTTATGGAAAGTAAGTTGATCTGAAAAAATAAATAAAAGTGTTTGACGATAAGTACCTTAAATGTATTCATAGCAAAAATGCTACATGTCTATTTATTTTTCAGTATTACTTCACCATTCTTTTATTTTCCTATACCCTACAGATACAAGGTTTACTATTCTTAAGGTTTATTGTGGTTTATTGATAGATCAGCGGTTGACAACAATGTAATCTGGAGTCTGGGCTCGAGAAAAAAAAATGGAAACATTTCTGTGTTGTTCATAAAAAAAGTCACAATGCAATGCAAGGCATAAAAATGATCAAAAGTGCATTAAAAACCAAAACAGCTGGGAAGGTGGCAAGTGCAAAGTTAGCTCTATAGTGAGCCATAAACATTCTTCTCAGCCCTTTCATAGGATTCTAGGGCTGGAGCACAGTTATCCCCTTCTAATAGGAAGTCTAAACGAAAACATTTTTTGCGTTATTCCTTTAATTCCTGAAATATAAGACTACGTTCCCACCTAAAGTATTTGATGGGTTTTTAATGTCACAAATTTTCTGCACTAATTAGGTAAATTAGGTTACTTGCTTTTTTCATTGCCTTTTTGAGTGCATTTTTTTTATGTTGACACTGCAATTTTTTCTTTCTATGCCATGCTTTAACCCCTTCACCCCCGGGCGATTTTCCGTTTTTGTTTTTTGCTCCTCTTCTTAGAGAAGAGGAGCAAAAAAGAGCCGTAACTTTTTTATTTTCCGTTAGTCTTGCCATATGAGGGCTTATATTTTGTGGAACGAGTTGCACTTTTAAATGAAATCATGAGTTTTACCATATAGTGTACTGTAAAACAGCAAAAAAAAATCCAAATATGGAAAAATTGCAAAAAAAGTGCAAATTCCATGATTGTTTTTGGGGTATTTTATTCACCTTGTTCGCTATATGGTAAAACTGATGTGTCGGTGTGATGCCTCAGGTCGGTACAAGTTCGTAGATACCAAAAATGTATAGGTTTACTTTTATCTAAGGGGTTAAAAAATTCAGAAGTTTGTCCAAAATAAGTTGCGCACATTTTATGCTATTTTCCACGACTTGTAGCGCTCGCATTTTTTGGGTTATGGGGCTCAGTGGTGGCTTATTTTTTGTGTCTCGAGCTGCTGTTTTTAATGGTACAATTTTTTCACAGACGCTATTTTTTGATTGCCTTTTATTGCATTGTATGCAAAATTTGAAATGACCAACATAATTTTGGCGCTTGGAATTTTATTGCCGCTACGCCGTTCACTAATCAGGTTAATTGATTTTGTATTTTGATAGATCGAGCATTTCTGAATGCGGCAATACTAAATATGTGTATTTTTTTTTTAATTTTTAACCCTTTAATTTTCAATGGAGCGAATGGGGGGATTTGAACTTTTATGTTTTTTTATTTTTAAAAAATATTTAAAACTTTTTTTTTTACTTTTTTATTTTACTAGTTCCCCAGGGAACTATAAGGATTAGCAGTCTGATTGCTTGTACATGTCTGTCCATCAGAACTGCACAGCTCTGATCAGCAGCAATGCTGTTACAGCTGTTACAGCCAGCGCTCTGCTTTACAGAGCGCTGGCTGTAACAGGAACTACGTCATGATAGTGACAGGAGTCACCACATGACCTGTTGTGTGTACCATGGCAACCATCAGCTCCCCGTGATTGCATCACAAAGGCAAAGCCTCCGATAGCAGCAAGGAAAGGCGATTTCCCCTCCGCATCCATTTACATTGCGCTGTCACATATTGGCAGCGTGATCTTAGGGGTAAGCACACGATAGCCGCACATGTCAGCTGTTCAAATCAGCAGACATGTGTGGGGTTCACTGCCGTGCACATTGCATGCATTTAAGTGGAAGTACTTTAAATCATTTTTATCTATATACTGTGGGTCTATTATGACAATAGTATAGAATCTATATGCATAACATAATTGCATGGTAGGGTATTTATAGAGAGAGCGAGGGTGAGCCGACGAGGAACAGGGGGCACCCAGCTAAGTTAGGGTGTTATCCCTCCGTTGGTAGGCAGGGGTCAGATGTAGTGACTCATTAGGGTCACTAGAGGTTGGATATTTATCTTTTGGAAATTGTGACTACATTTTGACCTCTGTCTATATCATATTACATATTATACAGTCGGCTACCCTTGTTTTATCATTTTATATTATCCCTCTGTATTTGTTTCACATTTGAGTTTGTGGATTATTTCACTTGGGTGATTTTAACAATACAGTGGAACCTTGGATTATGAACATAATTGGCTCCAGGAGTGTGCTCTTAAACCAAGTTACTCTTATATCAAAGCAAATTTTCCCATAGGAAATAATTGAAACGCAGACAATTCGTTCCACAACCCACAAATATTTACTGTATTTATACAAACTTATTACAGTAATACAAAATAATGTACAGTATTTGTATACAATCATTACAGTACACTAATACAAAATACTGTGCAGTAAAACACATGTAAAACAAATTAAACTGCACGTTAGCTTACAATAGAATTGTTGGTGTGCGAGAGGTACAGTACAAGCAATGTGCTGCACTGGTTGTCAGTAAGAAAGTACAATACTGTATCAACAAATGCAAAGTGATAGACATACTATATAGTATGTACTGTACTACAATGGTATACTGTATACAGTACACAGTACTTATGGACAGAAAATTACCTCCATAGCTGGTCAGAGCGCGGTAAAAGGGCGGAACCGGAGGTGTGCACGGTTTGGAATTTGCTCTTATTGCAAAGCATTGCTCTTAAACCAAGTTACACATTTGTAAAAAGCTTTGCTTGTTTTGCAAAATGCTCTCAAACCAAGTTACTCTTAATCCAAGGTTCCACTGTATTTAATAAAGATATCTTTTATAGGGATTTGTGTTATACACTTGTAAAAACCTTTTAAAAAACATTCCCAAATTATTCCTTGATTGTTAGCTGTTGTTCACTGCCAGCTCACCGCAGCAGCTGGTGGTGATTACACTGACATGATCTAGATTGTACCCAGTACGTCCAATTTTGGTAAGAAGTTAAATTAAGTTGTTTTGTTTTTGATGCTTCGCAGTGTTTGGCTTTGACAAACCTTTATTGATACAGTCATGTGTGGATTACAAATGGATTGAAATTGACATGTGGCGTATTTAAAAAATGCACTGCAGCCAGTTTATGTCTTGGGAAGGCTCAGACAGAGGTGTTTGAGGTAATCAATAGATGTAACATAACTCATAAATGTCCCTCTTAAAAGGATGGTCTGAAGTCCAAGGTAATTTAACTCCTAAATCCCTATCTATTTGATGCCATAATCTAAACTATTTTCTAATATATTTGAATTAAAAATTGCCTGTTCTTCCAAACTGCAATAACTATTTTTCTATTTTTTCCCACTTCCTCTTTGATGATGCTTCGCTTAATAATCCCAGTGCATACTGGATACTTAACCTTTGTCCGGCTGAATAGGTACAATTGTAACTATTCTGTTTTAAAATTGCAATACATTTTTTTCCCAAAAGCCGTAGAGGGCTGAAATTTCGTGAAATCTCTGCAGTTTTGGTCCAGAATATATTGGCCAAATTTCAATAAAATATCTCCACCTCCTTCCGAGATAAGGGGTCACTGTTAACGTTGTAAAATTATGCAGCCTGACGAAGGTTAAATAAAGCGTCATCAGGGGGCAGAGACTGCAGTCACTAGCTCAGCCTCTGCCCCCTCCCTAAAATGAAATGTCATCAGTGATGCTTATTTCATGTGCTATGCTCATCCCTGGATGCTGTGCACTGTGCGATGTGCATAATGACTGCGTACACTCAGTTTCCGGTTCAGATCAACAGTTATGAGCCGGCAACAGAGCACATTGTCAGAATACCTGCATGCACAGACCAGCACCACCCCCTCAAGTAACATCACTGGCCTGACAACTAGCTTTGTTGCCAGCTTATTATTGCTGATCTGAGTCGGCAACAGGGTGCGCTGTCATTGTGCACATTATACAGTGCACAGCGTTCAGGGACCAGACCAGTCCCTGAAATTAGTATCACTGGTGACACTTCATTTCAGGGAAGGGGCAGAGGCTGTGGCAGTGATGCTTTCTTTAAGTATCCCAGCATGCACGGGGATTCTCATATGAAGCATTATCAATAGATAGTGATTTAGGAGGAAAATTACCTTGGACATTGGATCAGCGTTTTAAAGAAAACCTTAGAAAGCACGGCAAAATGTTACAGCTGCTAATGTAATTTTATTATTATGCTGCTCTTCTTGTTTTTTTACATTAATAAAAATCTAGCCCGATAAATCAATCACTGGTGTATTGTATACAGAAACCACTCTAGTCTCCACAGCAGGAATAGCGCAGCAGCATCGATGCCAGAGGAGAAACTTTTTTCATGAAGAGCAAGATAGATAACTGAATGTCACTAGTCTTTTGGAAGCTATAGGACACAACATGCTAGCCATTTTTGCAGTTATGTTTCAAGCATGTTTATATGAAGATCAATTGTTCAAATGTACACAAATGTAAAAGTAAATTAAGTCTTTGGATGTCCTTTTTCTCATGACTATTTTTGCAAAAGCTCACATACCGTAGCTTTTAACCCTTTCCCAACTATCTTGTGACAATAGGTGCTGCAGATCTGAAGTCTGCAGTGACATCTTTTGACGTTACCTCATTTAAGCCACAATCACGTTATGTATGTGGTAAGTATTTTACCTCAGTATTTGTAGACAAAACCAAAAAGTATAATAGAAACATGTCACCACTTCTGTATTTTTTACTCACTCCTGGTATTGGCTACAAATACTGAGGTAAAATACTTACCAAATTCTGATTGACCAAATACTGATTGTGTAATTGTGGCCTTATACACATACTCTTTCTTCAGTACTAACAATTCAGCTACTATTGAGCCGTGCAATGAAATGATCGCCATGTGATTGCTGACACAGCAGACACAGAATGTCTCTATCAGTGACAGAGTCACATTAGGGGGCACTTTTCTCTGTAACAGAGGTTCCTATGTATGCATAAGTTAGAGTGGAGAACTGAGCAAAAGTTAAAAAAAATGACAGTTCATTTCCAGCAAAAATTGCAATTGAAAATATGCAATAGCAAAGCTCCTAAACAAAATACAAAAAATGCTATTCTTTATTAGGCCGCTTTCACGCTGCGTTCCGATCTCCGTTCAGTGGTCCCTTTGGGGCTTCCGTCTGAACCCCCTGCAAAACGGGTTTCGGACGTATGCGCCGATGGGCCATTGACTATAGTGGAGCAGATGAAGTTACGTGTGCTTTGTCGTGCACCATTTTTGGGAGTTGATGCTTTCTGAAGGCAGATACACAGACGCAATATACTATATCTGGGTGTCCACGTCTGGAAAGCCTATACTCCCAAAAATGGTACACGACATAGTTAATGGCCCCGTCGGTGCATACGTCCGAAACCCATTTTGCAGGGGGTTTGGATGTATTCCCCGATAGAAACATTGAACGAAGATCAGAATGCATTGTGAAAGCACCCTAAGGGGTACTTTGCACGCTGCAACATCGCAAGCCGATGCTGCGATTCCGGGCGCTATAGTCCCCGCCCCCGTCGCAGCTGCGATATCCTTGTGATAGCTGCCGTAGCGAACATTATCGCTACGGCAGCTTCACATGCACTCACCTGTCCTGGGACGTCGCTCTGGCCGGCGACCCGCCTCCTTATTAAGGGGGCGGGTCGTACGGCGTCACTGCGACGTCACACGGCAGGCTGCCAATAGGAGCGGAGGGGCGGAGATGAGCGGGATGAAAACATCCCGCCCACCTCCTTCCTTCCGCATATCCTACGGGAGCCGCGGTGACGCCGGAAGGAGATGTTCCTCACTCCTGCGGCTTCACACACAGCGATGTGTGCTGCCGCAGGAACGAGGAACAACATCGGACCGTCGCGTCATCCTGATTTTGGATTATGCCAACGCTGCACTGATGATACCATTACGACGCTTTTGCGCTCGTTAATCGTATCATCTAGGCTTTACACACTACGATGTCGCCTGCGATGCCGGATGTGCGTCACTTTCAATTTGACCCCACCGACATCGCACCTGCGATGTCATAGTGTGCAAAGTACCCCTTAGTCTATTATTACATATGCTTTCGAAAAAAGAAAAGCCTCGTCATTAAGATCCTTTAAAACCTTGTCTTTAAGGGAGTAATATAATCTGTTTGTTCTATTGTTATACAAAACAACATTAATATTATATGAATATGCAACCAAAATGTATTAACTCTATATTTCTTTTTATTTCAGAAAAATTTCAAGTTGTCCTAAGAGGGAATGGATTTTTACTTGGAAAAAATATAGAGGGTGTTGCCTGCACCTACCACATCAATAAGACAATAGTCCGTAAGTATTTTGAAAAAAAGTCTCAACTATTGTAAGAAGAAAAAATTGAGCTCGATCATACATGTAGCTGAACAAAAACAATGTCCAAGGGCCAAGGCATCAGAAATAATAGATAAGAACATCATCTTTAAATCATTCAATCACATTAAAAGACAGAAAGAGTAAACACAATATTTCTAGAGTTGACCGAGTACCTAACTATTTGTACTCATTATACTCATAACGAATAATGTCTAATACTCGGGTATTCATTCCGAATAGCGTGTGCAATGCAAGTCAATGGGGAAAACTCACAAAGTAACGAGTAACCTGAATGTCGTACTATTCGTGAGAGTAGTGAATAGTGCAGAATTCTAGTTATTCCCCATTGAATTGCATTGCACATGATATTCGAACTAAATACGGGAGTATTAGACAGTACTCGTTATGAGTATAGCGAGTACAAGTAGTTAGGTAGGGTAGCTCATCTCTAAATATTTCCTATTTTCTTGCAAGTAAGTTTTAACTTCATTCTGCTGCTTTAAACTTTTAAACAGGCCATAGTAAAAATTAAGTTCCAGCTGCGTAAAACTTTTTGTCATAATAGATGTCAATCCCTTAATGTCAATGTCCTGAAGTAAAGTCAATTTAGGCTGGAGTCACACTTGCATATGACTCGCACGAGTGCAATGTGAGAAAATCTTGCATTGCACTCGGCCACATGTAAGACAATGCTACAGCTCAGATCTGCGTGTTTATTCGTCAGTCCGTTAAGGATTGCATGTTGCAATTGTCTGCGAGAGCCATGTCACTCGCACCCATTCAAGTGTATGGGTGCGAGGGAAACGTTGGACTGCACTCGATGTTATCCAAGTGCAGTGCGATACAGTTGGGAAGAAAAATATTTAGTCAGCCAACAATTGTGCAAGTTGTTCCAATTAAAAAGATGAGAGAGGCCTGTAATTGACATCATAGGTAGACCACAACTATGAGAGACAAAATGAGAAAACAAATCCAGAAAATCACCTTGTCTGATTTGGCAAGATTATTTTTTGCAAATTATGGTCGAAAATAAGTATTTGGTCAATAAAAAAAGTTATCTCAATATTTTGTTATATATCCTTGTTGGCAATGACAGAGGTCAAACGTTTTCTGTAAGTCTTCATAAGGTTGGCACACACTGTTGGTGGTATGTTGACCCATTCCTCCATGCAGATCTCCTCTAGAGCAGTGATGTTTTGGGCCTGTCGCTGGGCAACGCGGACTTTCAACTCCCTTCAAAGGTTTTCAATGGGGTTGAGATCTGGAAACTAGCTAGGCCACTCCAGGACCTTCATATGCTTCCTATGAAGCCACTCCTTTGTTGCCCTGGCGGTGTGCTTGGGATCATTATCATGCTGAACAACCCAGCCACGTTTCATCTTCAATGCCCTTGCTGATGGAAGGAGGTTTGCACTCAAAATCTCGTGATACATGGCCCCATTCATTCTCTCATGTACACGGATAAGTCGCCCTGGTCCCTTTGCAGACAAACAGCCAAAAGCATGATGTTGCCACCCCCACTCTTCACAGTAGGTATAGTGTTATTTGGATGCAACTCAGTATTCTGTCTTCTCCAAACACGATGAGTTGTGTTTCTACCAAACAGTTCTACTTTGGTTTCATCAGACCATATGACATTCTCCCAATACTTTCCTAGATAATCCAATTGCTCTCTAGCAAACTTCAGACGGGCCCGGACATGTACGGGCTTAAGCAGGGGAACACGTCTGGCACTGCAGGATCTGAGTCCCTGGTGGCGTAATGTGTTACTGATGGTAGCCTTTGTTTGAGTGGTCCCAGCTCTATGCAGGTCATTCACTAGGTCTCCCGTGTGGTTCTGTAATTTTTGCTCACCGTTCTTGTGATCATTTTGACCCCATGGGGTGAGATCTTGTGTGGAGCCCCAGATCGAGGGAGATTTTCAATGGTCTTGTATGTCTTCCATTTTCGTATTATTGCTCCCACAGTTGATTTAATCACACCAAGCTGCTTGCCTATAGCAGATTCAGTCTTCCCAGCCTGGTGCAAGGTTACATTTTTGTTTCTGGTGTCCTTCGACAGTTCTTTGGTCTTCACCATAGTGGAGTTTGGAGTGTGACTGTTTGAGGTTTTGCACAAGTGTCTTTTATACTAATAACAAGTTCAAACAGGTGTCATTACTACAGGTAATGAGTGGAGGACAAAGGAGCTTCTTAAAAAAGAAGTTACAGGTCTGTGAGAGCCAGAAATCTTCCATGTTTTTAGATGACTAAATACTTATTTTCCACCATAATTTGCAAATAAAATCTTGCCAAATCAGAGAAGGTGATTTTCTGGATTTGTTTTATCATTTTGTCTCTGATAGTTGTGGATTATCTATGATGTCAATTACAAGCCTCTCATCTTTTTAAGTGGGAGAACTTGCAAAATTGGTGGCTGACTAAATACTTTTTTTCCCCACTGTATACGCACAGGCTGACAATGGAGGGGATAGGGAGATTAACCGCTCCCTCTCCTCTGCTGCACCTGTCCTCTCTTTTGCAGCTGTGACCTGATCTCAAGATCGGGTCACAGTCGAATGACACTCGGCTCACACTCACAGCAGAGCCTGAGCCAGGGGTCATTAGCATATCTCATCAGTTGCTCTCGCTTCGGATGCCATACGTAAGTGTGACTCCAGCATTACATGAGATATGTTCATGTTAATGTGAGGGTGGGGCACGGAAGTTTCGGATACTGAAGGGTTCCTATGTTACTCGGAGGCCTAACAATAGCCTCCAATTCTGCCATTTACCAAAGCCATTCAGATTCTGCTTCGATGAGCTCTACCAGGCTTTCTTTGAGTGTAGCACTCTACTGCTTAGAAAATGCCTTGCACTACTTAAGTTGTACAGTGTTTCATTTATGTCATCAAAGGACATGTTCAAATCCCTTTGTCAGACTAATAAATATTATTAAAAAAAATGAAATAAAAAAACCATATATAGACTGTTTCAAAAATTGTAATACTTACCTCCCAAAAAATTCCATTTTTTTCATTAAAATATAAAAAAACACCTAAAAAAGCATAGACCTAAAACTTTACTAGAACTTTCTGCAAAAATACAAGTTCTTAGACAGTTCTGTCATTCCAGTTTTCACATTATATATATATATATATATATATATATATATATATATATATATATATATATATATATATATATATATATATATATATATATAAAAGTGATTTTCTTGTGCAAAAGTAGCTTTTGGTATTGTTGCATCTATAATGATAGTATGAACAATATGATAAGTTATCCCACAATGATACATTCTTCCAAAAAGTGAAAAATGAAAAGCAGTGCCAGTTTATATTTTTTTTAATTATAACCCTCCTACACCGTGTGCAGAATTATTAGGCAGGTTGTATTTTAGAGGATTTTTTTTATTATTGATCAACAACTATGTTCTCAATCAACCCAAAAGACTCATAAATATGAAAGCTTATTATTTTTGGAAGTTGGGGTGTTTTTTTTTTAGATTTGGCAATCTTAGGAGGATATCTGTTTGTGTAGGTAACTAAGGTAACTATTACTGTGCAGAATTATTAGGCAACTTAATAAAAACCAAATATATTACCATCTCACTTGTTTATTTTCACCAGGTAAACCAATATAACGGCACAAAATTTAGAAATAAACATTTCTGACATGCAAAATCCCCAAAAAATTGTGACCAATAAAGCCACTTTTCTTTATGATGACACTCAACAGCCTACCATCCATAGATTCTGTCAGTTGTTTGATCTGTTTACGATCAACATTGTGTACTGTTTTCCCTCCCTTTAGATCTCACATTTTATGAGGGACCACAGGTTCTCTATGTTGTTCAGATCAGGTGAACAAGGGGGCCATGCCATTATTTTTTCATCTTTTAGACCTTTACTGGCCAGCCACGCTGTGGAGTAGTTGGCTGCATGTGATGGAGCATTGTCCTGCATGAAAATCATGTTTTTCTTGAATGATATTGACTTCTTCCTGTACCACTGCTTGAAGAAGTTGTCTTCCAGAAACTGGCAGAAAGTCTGGGAGTTGAGCTTCACTCCATTCTCAACACGAAAAGGTCCCACAAGTTCATCTTTGATGACACCAGCCCATACCAGTATCCCACCTCCACCTTGCTGGCATCTGAGTCGGAGTGGAGTTCTCTGCCCTTTACTCATCCAGCCTCTGGCCCATCCATCTGGCCCATCAAGAGTCACTCTCATTTCATCAGTCCATAAAACCTTTGAAAAATCAGTCTTAAGATATTTCTTGGCCCAGTCTTGATGTTTTATCTTATGTTTCTTGTTCAAAGGTGGTCGTTTTTCAGCCTTCCTTACCTTAGCCATGTCCCTGAGTATGGCACACCTTGTGCTTTTTGATACTTCAGTAACGTTGCACCTCTGAAATATGGCCAAACTGGTGGCAAATGGCATCTTGGCAGCTTCACACTTGATTTTCCTCAATTCATGGGCAGTTATTTTGCGCCTTTTTTGCCCAACACACTTCTTGCAACCCTGTTGGCTATTTGCCATGAAACGCTTGATTGTTGGGTGATCACGCTTCAAAGGTTTGGCAATTTCAAGACTGTTGCATCCCTCTGCAAGACTTCTCACAATTTTGGACTTTTCAGAGCCCGTCAAATCTTTCTTCTGACCCATTTTGCCAAAGGAAAGGAAGTTGCGTAATAATTAAGCACACCTTCTATATTGTGTTGATGTCATTACAGCACACCTCTCCTCATTACAGAGATGCACATAACCTGATTTACTTAATTGGCAGTTGGCTCTGAAGCCTATACAGCTTGGAGAGGGACAACATGTATAAAAATTATCATGTGATCAAAATACTCATTTGCCTAATAATTCTGCACACAGTGTATAAAAAAATTAATAAACAAGTCTTATTAATCTAAAAAAAACTCCTATGTATCAAATTAGCACCTTTGCTTGTCCTACGAAAAACAGAATATACAGGAAAGAAAAGTAATGTTGTCGCTCTTGAAATGTGGCAGGTAAAATAAAAAATGATATTGGATGAAAGTTGGTTTTCTTTTGTTTGTAAAGCAGGTGTAAAGTTTAAGTGTAAAATAGTAAAGAAAAATACAACTAATATTTAATTTATACTAATTTGTGAACAGTGCTTAATATATCCATTCCCGTTAGATTTTTCATTTTTAATTTTCATTTTTCCTCCTTCTTCCAAGAGCCATAACTTTTCTGCCCTTAGGGGACTTTATGCCTACCTTGTTCGATCGCTTATGCCGATCAGAGTGGTGCTTCAGCATTCCTCTGATCAGCAGAAATGCTTTTCTCCTTTAACCTTCGTCAGGCTGCATAATTTTACAACGTTAACAGCGACCCCTTATCTCGGACGGGGGTGGAGATATTTTATTGAAATTTGGCCAATATATTCTGGACCAAAACTGCAGAGATGTTACGAAATTTCAGCCCTCTACGGCGTTTGGAAAAAAAAAATGTATTGCAATTTTAAAACGGAATAGTTATAATTGTACCTACTCAGCCGGACGAAGGTTAAATACAAGCACTCTGCTGGCATTCACAGGTAGTGAGTAGGGACAGGGGTCATCAGCTGACCCCATGCTGTCATGATAACCCATTGACACCCCGTGTTCGCTTCACATGGCTGCCAATGGAGGAGGGGAACAGCATGATCCCTTCCCGAGTGCATTAGATGGTGCTGTCAGAGTTTGACAGTGCGATCTAAGGGTTTAACATCTACTCATATTAGCTGCACATGTCGGCTGATCAGATCAGCCGACATGTGCATGGAAAGATGTGAACTCACTGCAAAAGCCCAAATCAAAGGGAAGGTGGAGACCTGGGACGTACAGTTAGGTCCAGAAATATTTGGACAGTGACACAAGTTTTGTTATTTTAGCTGTTTACAAAAACATGTTCAGAAATACAATTATATATATAATATGGGCTGAAAGTGCACACTCCCAGCTGCAATATGAGAGTTTTCACATCCAAATCGGAGAAAGGGTTTAGGAATCATAGCTCTGTAATGCATAGCCTCCTCTTTTTCAAGGGACCAAAAGTAATTGGACAAGGGACTCTAAGGGCTGCAATTAACTCTGAAGGCGTCTCCCTCGTTAACCTGTAATCAATGAAGTAGTTAAAAGGTCTGGGGTTGATTACAGGTGTGTGGTTTTGCATTTGGAAGCTGTTGCTGTGACCAGACAACATGCGGTCTAAGGAACTCTCAATTGAGGTGAAGCAGAACATCGTGAGGCTGAAAAAAAAAGAAAAAATCCATCAGAGAGATAGCAGACATGCTTGGAGTAGCAAAATCAACAGTCAGGTACATTCTGAGAAAAAAGGAATTGACTGGTGAGCTTGGGAACTCAAAAAGGCCTGGGCGTCCACGGATGACAACAGTGGTGGATGATCGCCGCATACTTTCTTTGGTGAAGAAGAACCCGTTCACAACATCAACTGAAGTCCAGAACACTCTCAGTGAAGTAGGTGTATCTGTCTCTAAGTCAACAGTAAAGAGAAGACTCCATGAAAGTAAATACAAAGGGTTCACATCTAGATGCAAACCATTCATCAATTCCAAAAATAGACAGGCCAGAGTTAAATTTGCTGAAAAACACCTCATGAAGCCAGCTCAGTTCTGGAAAAGTATTCTATGGACAGATGAGACCAAGATCAACCTGTACCAGAATGATGTGAAGAAAAAAGTTTGGAGAAGAAAGGGAACGGCGCATGATCCAAGGCACACCACATCCTCTGTAAAACATGGTGGAGGCAACGTGATGGCATGGGCATGCATGGCTTTCAATGGCACTGGGTCACTTGTGTTTATTGATGACATAACAGCAGACAACAGTAGCCTGATGAATTCTGAAGTGTACCGGGATATACTTTCAACCCAGATTCAGCCAAATGCCGCAAAGTTGATCGGACGGCGCTTCATAGTACAGATGGACAATGACCCCAAGCAAACAGCCAAAGCTACTCAGGAGTTCATGAGTGCAAAAAAGTGGAACATTCTGCAATGGCCAAGTCAATCACCAGATCTTAACCCAATTGAGCATGCATTTCACTTGCTCAAATCCAGACTTAAGACGGAAAGACCCACAAACAAGCAAGACCTGAAGGCTGCGGCTATAAAGGCCTGGCAAAGCATTAAGAAGGAGGAAACCCAGCGTTTGGTGATGTCCATGGGTTCCAGACTTAAGGCAGTGATTGCCTCCAAAGGATTCGCAACAAAATATTGAAACTAAAAATTTTTTTTTGGGTTTGGTTTATTTGTCCAATTACTTTTGACCTCCTAAAATGTGGAGTGTTTGTAAAGAAATGTGTACAATTCCTACAATTTCTATCAGATATTTTTGTTCAAACCTTCAAATTAAACGTTACAATCTGCACTTGAATTTTGTTGTAGAGGTTTCATTTCAAATCCAATGTGGTGGCATGCAGAGCCCAACTCGCGAAAATTGTGTCACTGTCCAAATATTTCTGGACCTAACTGTATATACACATCCTAGGTCATTAAGGGGTTTTCCCAAGAACAAAGTTAATTTTGAAGTTTATTTTAATCAATAGATTTTTAAATAATTATAAGTTCTACAATCGTATGCTAAAAATGCTAAGATAATATTATATACGTGCCCCTGCTATGTTCTGTGTAATGGCTGTGTCTCATCGGTGACAGATGCCATATTTCCTATCTCAATAATGGGAAAGTTTTCACTGAATACAGATTTTACCTAAGAATAGAGAATTTTGATAATGACTGATCAATTCTGGTATAGAAAGAAGTAGATTTGTCTGAACATATTACAAATTCCTTTACTGGATAGCCAAGCAGTGGAGGAGTTCAATGCATGTGATGGAGCATTGATCGGCATAAAAATCATAGTTTTCTCAAAAGAATCACCCTTTTTCTGTACTGCTGCTTAAAGAAAGCTTCTTCAAAAAGTAACATTAGGTTTGAAGTTGATTTTAAGTCGATTTTCAACCCTAAAAAGTCCAAATCATCTCTAATAATACCGGCCCAATGCAGTACCACACCTCCACCTCACTGACATGTTAGTTCATAGTGGAGGTCTATGTCCTTTACTGATCAGCTACCAGCCCATCCATCTACTTTGTCAAGAGTCAATCTCTTCTCCAAAAAACCATTGAAAAATATGGTTTGCCCAGTCTTGATGTTTCAACTTCTGTATCTTCTTTAATAGTGTTCGGCAATATCTGTGAGCATTTAACGCCTTGTACTTCTGGACACTCCAAGGAGGTTGCAGATCTGTAAAATGACAGCACTGGAGGATTATGAGTTCCTCGTCACTTCACATTTGATTTTCCTCAAATATTTGTCATTTAACATGCATCTTTTTAACTCAATATGTTGACTATTTGCAACACATATTTTTATTGTTCTTTGATTACGCCCCAAGATTTTAGCAATTTCAAGAGTCCTGCATTTCTCTTTAAGACTTAAAGGGGTATTCCCATCTCCAAAATCCTATCCAAATATGTAGTAGGTGTGATAATAATATTAGCAAATACCTACAATGAGAAATGTAGTATAGTTCTTCAGAAAAGCTATGTCATTTACCTTATGTGCAGGGCATTACAGTAGCTTATGTATCCAAAGTTATGGCCACACGTATAGGGACAGGTAGTTAGTTGCTCATGGTTGTAACAAGCAACTAACCAGGGTTGCAGTGCCCTTCATATGATGTAAGTGACATAGCTTATCAGGAAAACTATACTACTGTACATTTCTAATTTGAATACATATATGGAATACTACATACGGAGATAGACTCTTAGGCGGGCTTTGCACGTTGCGACATCGGAAGCCGATGCTGCGATGTCGCACGTGATAGTCCCCGCCCCCGTCGTAGGTACGATATCTTGTGATAGCTGGCGTAGCGAAAATTATCGCTACGCCAGCTTCACATGCACTCACCTGCCCTGCGACCGTCGCTCTGGCCGGCGTCCTGCCTCCTTCCTAAGGGGGCAGGTCGTGCGGCGTCCTAGCGACATCACACGGCAGGCGGCCAATAGCGGCGGAGGGGCGGAGATGAGCAGGATGTAAACATCCTGCCCACCTTCTTCCTTCCGCATAGCAGCCGGCGGCAGGTAACCTGATGTTCCTCGCTCCTGCGGCGTTACACACAGCGATGTGAGCAGCCGCAGGAGCGAGGAACTACATCGTACCTGTCGCTGCAGCGACATTATGAAAAAGTCGGAGCTTGCAATGATGATACAATAACGCCGCTTTTGTGCTCGTTAATCGTGTCATCTAGCATTTACACACTACGATCTCGAAAGTGACGCCGGAAGTTCGATTTGACCCCACCGACATCGCATGTGCGATGTTGCAACGTGCAAAGCCGCCCTTAGGGGTACTTTACACGCTGCGACATCGCTAGCGATTGCTAGCGATGTCGCGTGCGATAGCACCCGCCCCCGTCGTTCTTGCGATATGTGGTGATCGCTGCCGTAGTGAACATTATCGCTTCGGCAGCGTCACACGCACATACCTGGTCAGCGACGTCGCTGTGACCGCTGAACAATCCCTCCCTCAAGTGGGAGGTGCGTTCGGCATCATAGCGACGTCACTGCGGCGTCACTAAGCGGCTGGCCAATAGAAGCGGAGGGGCTGAGATGAGCGGGACGTAACATCCCGCCAACCTCCTTCCTTCCGCATTGCCGGTGGACGCAGGTAAGGAGATGTTCGTCGCTCCCGCGGTGTCACACATAGCGATGTGTGATGCCTCAGGAACAATGAACAACATCGTACCGGTGGCAGCAGCGATATTAAGGAAATGAATGACGTGTCAATGATCACCATTTTGGAACGATTTTGCGATCGTTGATCGTCGCTCATTAGTGTTACACACAGCGATGTCGCTACCGGCGCCGGATGTGCGTCACTAGCGACATGACCCCGACTAATAATTCTGCACACCTTTAATAAAATGTATTATATCCTTAGGCCTTACCCTCTCTCATTACACAAATACAAATCACCTAATCTGCTTCATCCAAAAAGCATGCAAGATTATACAGCTTGGAGGTGAAAAATCTGCATAAAATGATCATATGGTCAAAAAACTCTTTTGCCTAATAATATTTCACACAGTGTATACATTTTTTCTCCATTTTTCCTAATGGGAGATGTTTTAAAATGTATAGCAGCATGTTTTAATATGAATAAAACATACATTTTCCCATTTGTACTATTAGATGGTTGAGGAAAGAGCAAAGTTGATTCCTTTCAAGAAAAAAAAAATGTATGTAGACTTAGCTGAACATACTGTATTCAAATTCAGAAAGGCATTGTTTGACATATGGTACCTGCTTCCATACAGTTTTTATTAAAGGAGTTGTCCGACATAAACTCAAACATTTTTGGTAAGCTAATCTTTGCTGTATTGTCATATAAAACACCCCTACATTGTTATTTTTTGTTTTGTATCTTTTGTTCCTCTTGAATTAGGACTTTATTCTCTGCAGCTCTTTGTTTACATTCAGCTCCAGCAAACCTGATAACTTCCTGTGCTAAACCTCACAGTCAGAGCTGGCACCTCCCAGCCTCACTGTCCAGCCCCGCCCCCTGCACACACATTCCCTGTCAGTATTCTTCCCAGCACCTGACCTGTTATCACTCTAGCATTGGAAATAGCCCCACATTGGGCTCTGCACCCCCACACACACTTCGGGCTCTGCACCGCACACACACATAGGGCTCTGCACCGCCCACCACATCGGGCTCTGCACTCCCCACACACACATCGGGCTCTGCACCGCACACACACATCGGGCTCTGCACTCCCCACACACACACATCAGGCTCTGCACCACACACACACATAGGGCTCTGCACCACCCACCACATCGGGCTCTGCACTCCCCACACACACATCGGGCTCTGCACCGCACACACACATAAAGCTCTGCACCGTGCACACACACATAGAGCTCTGAACCCCACGCCATATAGGGCTCTGCACTGCACACACACATAGGGCTCTGCACCCCACATACACATAGGGCTCTGCACCGCACACACACATAGAGCTCTGACCGCACACACACATAGCGCTCTGAACCCCACACCACATAGGGCTCTGCACCGCACACACACATAGGGCTCTGCACCGCACACACACATAGGGCTCTGCATCGCACACACACATAGGGCTCTGCACCGCACACACACATCGGGCTCTGCACTCCCCACACACACATTGGGCTCTGCACTGCACACACACACATAGGGCTCTGCACCGCCCACCACATCAGGCTCTGCACACCACACTCACATATGGCTCTGCACCGCACACTCACATAGGGCTCTGCACCGCACACTCACATAGGGCTCTGCACCACATGCACACATAGGGCTCTGCACCCCACACACACATCGGGCTCTGCACCCCACACACACATCGGGCTCTGCAACCCTCCCCCCCAACACACACGGCGCTCTGTACCGACCCCTCCACCATCGTTTTGCACCGACCCCCCACTACCCCCATAGGGAACACATGTAGGGAATACATACTTACCCCTCCTCGGTCCCCACCGCTCCTGCACGTTCGTCCACTGTCTGGTCTGGACATATCAGCACAGTAGTGACGTCACCGCTGTCCTGAACTGTCAGACACAGACAGAGGGACAGTGATGAGAAGCAGCGCTGCGCTCCCTCTCATCAGTGCTTTCAAATGTATCGGCATCACAGATGCTGCTGATACATTTGAATGTGTAATCCTGAGCAGGAGGCCCAGTGCTGGCGGTGACACCACATCAGCCGCAGACAGGCCCCTCCCCTCAGCTCACGGGTCCCACAGCAGTGCCGGGGAAGGTTGCAGGGAGAGTATGGGGTGCGGGGAATGTGTGGGAGGATGCAAGGAAGGGGAGCGAGGACTCACGCACTGTATCCGCCCAGCAGGGCGGCAGCATGCTGTTCTCAGATTTGCATATCAACATGGTCCTGCCCATGTTGACATGAAATGACTGAAAGCAGCAAAATCGCGGTAGGAGCGGTCACATGACCACTCTGAGCCGGGGGAGAGGGGCTGACAGCAGCGCAGGTAAGTGGTCTCTATCTACTTACCTGCCCCAATGTAGCCCAATAGGAAAATAATAAAAAAAGTCAAAATAAGCCGGATAACCCCTTTAATGTTTCCTACACATGCATCTGCAGATGTACAAATTTCAACCTATTTTTATACTATTCTAACTCAGTTTATGGAAAATGTATAAAAAAGTGTACATTGGTGATTACGCTTTTGTAATCTATTTGCTTTCACTGGTGGTGGATGTAAAACTAATATTGTAAAAATAATTATATTTTAAAGATGAAAAGCCCCTTGATGTAAAAACACAATACATGCTCTGCCCGGTGACTGAGCTTCATGAAGATGGACAGTAAGTAGTTTCTTTCTTCTTAACATTTTGACTTCTTAATTATTGTTATCAGCTTTCATTGCAAAATAAAGTGATATGCAGCACAAATTTAAGTAAGTCCGCAATCTCCATTTTGTCCTCCAATTGTTCTATAAAGATGTGCGTAACACTGTGAAGTCTCCTAAGACCATATGCTACATATTTTAAGGTCTTTAACACAAAAAAGTGTTCATAATATCAAGGTGACTTGACCATAGAAACAGGTGGTAATAGGTAGTAACCAATAGCTCATGTGATAACATAGCGCATTGGCAGCCTTTTCATTTTTTTCCAATTTTTTTTTTGCAAAAAAATATTGTGCTGTCTTGTTTCTGTATCCTAATGAATATGAATAGATAAGAAAATGTTATTGTGATTCAACTGTAGCAGAACAGATTCCAGTTACATTATATTACTGATCTATCACACCGAGTCTGACACTGTTGCTGCTAGTTCTGCTCTTATCAATTGAATCTCTGTATTATTCAAAGACTACTTCACTCATATTCTTCATTGCTGCAGTTGTACAAATCTGTCTGGAGTATTTTTCCAATGCTTTAGGGCTTTCCTTTCCTTTGTCTGTTGCTGAGCTGGCAGATCTAACATCCACTCAACCGTCCAAAATCTCACTAAAATGGCAGCTTCATTCCCTGCCTAGGCTATTGTACAGGCTATGATGTCCATTTTGATTGACTATACAATACCATGTGATAGCTGCAAGGCATTTGGGAAAGTCTGCATAATCACGCCTGAAATCATGTCAGCCATCTGTGACTTATGCAATCCACTAAAGATTTTGGAGCGAAGGCTGCCTGATGACCCTCAAACTATTTTGAGCGAGGGCCGCATGATGCCCCTCAAATGATTTTGTGCGAGGGCCACCTGACTCTCTAAAAATTTGGAGCAAATGCCTCCTGATGACACTTTAAAAATTTAGGGCAAGGGCCACCTGCTGACCCTTTAAGAACGTTTAGCGAGGGACTCCTGATTACCCTCTAAAAATTTAGAGCAATGACCGTCGGATGACCCTCTAAAGAGTTTGACTGAGGGCCACCTCAGGGTAACTCTTAAAATTTGGATTGAGGGCTACCTGATGACCCTCCAAAGCTTTGGAGCGAGGGCAGCCTGATGACCCTCTAAAAATGTTGATCGAGGTCTGCATTATGACCATGTTGATATAGTAGAGGAGAACAACAAGAAAAAGAAGAAACTATCAAGCGTATACACTTTTGTGGGTGTGGAGTACATGGGAATATACCAGAAGAAAAGGATCATTTTAATTAGCTTTAAGTTGCACGACACAGGGGAGTTACAGAGGATGCTGGTATGGTTGGCTAGGTACTCCTTCGCCTTGTTCCAAAACGTTTTCCTCCTTGTCAGACTACGCTGTTCATCAAGGCCTAGGTTCTGTAAGGGTCTAATGAAACTCTCCCAGACATTTGATAGTGTTCCCTTGCCTCTGTTGAACCTGGTGTGTGTCTCTGTCGTCTCTCCTCCTTTGGTTGCACAAGGAAATATGACATCTGCTGCCAGCGTTGTCAGATGAAAATTTTTGTACTAATTGTTCCTCTAGCACCTTCTGGTACCTCAAATCTTTAATTTAACAATAGTAACACCAAATTGTGAATGCATTAAAAAATATTCAGGAGGAATAATAGAAGAATAGCACAAAAGCCATATCATAGTAAAATATGTTCCAGAATAGCTTTCTAATGAAAATACAAATGTTTACTAAACAGAAATGTCAAGGGAGCTGATATGTCTCTTTCAAAAATGAATACCAAATTGAACTAGTAATGTTAGGAGTTTTCCCTTAATCAGTATATATTACTTATTCACAGGAATCATTCATCAGACAAAAAACATAACAATGTACGAATAATATAGATTCCTGCTGTAAACAACCCCATGATTTATCACCAATGTTAAAAATGTTGGTGGCAAGATAAAAGTGTGCTGATAAAAAAGGAACCTCTTGATTTATTCTTATTTTTAGGTTTTTTTTATTTGTTCTACTCTTCAGATTTTATTCTACCCCACAGGAAAAAAACAGTATGTCTATTTGCCTTTTAATTTTTTCCTATTTTTTATTTATTTCAGAGCAATAACTTCTTTATTTTTCCATTAACATCTGTTGTATATAATTGTTTTTTCTGCTGAGTTGTAGCTATGAATGACAGCATTCACTTGAAAGGGAACCTGTCACCAGATTTGGGGCCTATAAGCTGCGGTCACCACCAGTGGGCTCTTGTATATAGCAATCTAACATGCTGTAAATAAGAGTCCAGGTCGCTGTGTTGAACATAAAAATCACTTTATAATACTCACCTAGGGGGTCGGTGTGGTGCAAACTGGTCAGATGGCTCTTTCGGCCATCTTTGTCCTCCTTCTTCTGAAGCCGGCGTGCATGACGCATCCTATGTCATACACCCTCGCTGGCATTGAAGTCCCGCGCAGGCACACTTTGATCTATCCTGAGCAGGGCAGGTCAAAGTATTGTAGTGCACCTGTGTACCGCCCATGCAGCAGTCGGACTGCTCAGATCCGGGATTGCTGTGGCTCGAGGTTCTCCGGACCCGGCGGCTAGCGGACACTCGAAAATAAAGGGGGGTTATTCACAGGGGATAAGTGTTCGTGACGCCACCCGTGGATCACGGTAAGGGGAGTACCACCGTTGCCGATGGGACTACTCAGGGGAGATGGAGTGGGGTAGCCAGATGACGTTCCCTCCACCAGTAGGGGAGGCCCCGGGACTCTGGATGGTGGAGGTGTAGGGAAGCGTGGTGCAGGCTATGCGGCAGGCAGGATGCAGGGAGAGCAGCGTACTCATTCAGGCCATGTGGATGTTGGTGCGACCATTAAGTAGACTCTGACACAGGAGTAAACCAAGTCTCTGGGTGCCGCTGCCACTCTGGGGATATCGTCCGGGAATCCGTCCCCGTTGGTATTGCTGGCGGTCTGGAGCCTGCCTCCATGCACTTGTGTTTAGACGTTTCTGAGTGACCCCTTGGCCTGAAGCTGTCGGGGTCCTGCTCCCTATAATTAAATAGAGTAGCTGTGCTCTCAATGGCTGACACTTGGGATTTCAGTGGGCTGCACAAGCTGGAAAGCCCTATCCCCCTCGTTGTGTTGGTGCCTTCGATCTCTGAGCTCTTGGGGAAAGTTCATAAAGAGGTTCATAAAGGCTAATTATCAGGTTGTGTGAAGCTACTCCCTGATCTAGGGTCCAGTACCCTGCCATGCTCAGTACTGGTCCGATTACTAGATTATCCAGTGCCGACCGTTCCCCAAAACTAAGTCTGGGTACCCTTCTCGAATATCCTGTGACCGGGTCTCCGACTCCTCTGGTCCCAGACCACCATCTGCTACCTAACCAAAGTCTCCCAGGGAGCTACAACTCTCTCAGCTCTTCACTCTCTGAGGGCTACTTCTCAACTGACTAGGTCCCTCCCACCAGCCTGCCTGACCCCTAGGCGGGTGGCCCTTTTCCAGCTAGACCACCCACTGGTGTGCCTGACAGGGTGTGGTGTGAGTTGTGGCAAGGATTTGAGTGCTGATGGAAGTAATACCAATAGTTAGGATCCCAGAACCATGGAGGGTGAGTTCTGCACCACAAGAGAAAGGAGTTTAGTTCCCTGTGACACCCTGATAAGATCAGGGGCTTCACACCTGCGCAGGATCTCAGTGCTGGATAGTGTGGATGATGTAGGACGCGTCATGCACCCAGGCTTCAGAAGAAGGAGGACTAAGATGGCCGACATAGGAGGTGCCAGTCCCGGAGAACAGCACCACCCATCTGACCAGTTTGCACCACACTGACCCCCTAGGTGAGTATTATAAAGTGATTTTCACGTTCTACACAGCGGCCTGGACTCTTATATACAGCATGTTAGAATGCTGTAAATAAGAGCCTGGTGGTGGCCGCAGTTTATAGGACCCAAATCTGGTGACAGGTTCCCTTTAACATACAATGAATTGAAAAGTGGGGACAAAAATTCCAAGTGAGCTGAAAAAATAAACAATTCCGCTTTGTTTTTGGGGGTTTCATTACCTTTGTAATTGACTTTGTAATATCTTTTTCCAGGTAATATGGTTATGTTGATAAAAAAAATGGTATAGTTTGTTTACTATTTTAGTAGCTTAGTTTTGTACAGGGAAAATTTTGGTTTGTTTAATCAAGTTTTGAGAAATCTAACTTTTTTATAATTTTTGTCAATTGGGTCTATGACGGCACTTCTTATGTGACAAGCTATAGTTTTTAGAAGTATTCAAATTCAACACTCAAAATTTGTAGCAAAATTGGACACATTTTATTTAACAAGCAGAAATGTTGTGTTGTGTGACATTTCTGCTTGTTAAATAAAATTTGTCTAATTTTGCCACAAATTTTGAGTGTCAGCTTTGAATACTTCTACATATGGGATTGGACCCTATCTGGGCACCAAAGTAAGATTTATTCCAGGAGTGCCGTTCTTTCAAATTTTTGAAGCTATAGTTTTTAATCTGTACTCTTTTGGGATCCTTTGAACATTTTTTTATTGTACTTTTTGTGGCCGTTGCATTGACACCGAAAAATGTCATTTTTACTATTTTTTTTTTAACTTATGATGTGTACTGTATGGCTTAAAAATGTTATATTTTCCTTGATTGAGGTTTTGCAGCTACGGTACTGCTGTATAACCTTATTTTTAGTTTTTTTGTTTGTTTTTTTTTAACTTGGAAAAAGGGGGTGATTTGAAGCTTTCAATTTTTATTTTTTTAACATTCTTGAAAGCTTTTTTTTTTATTTTTAATAAGTTTCCTTATTTCCTTTGCATTAAAGAGGTTGTCCACTACAATGCATAGTGGCTACATTGATGTAAAGCTGACACAGAAGGCTTTTTCTAAATACTTTCTGTTGTGAGCGGTGCTATTACTGTCTGCTCATCCCCCATCACATGACCTCTGATGTTCGGTGATGTCACGACAATTTTGGGAATTGAAAGTTGACCCGACATCACCGACGTGGGACCCAGTCTCACTGAGTGACTGGGCTGTGGACGGACTTTCACCAAACATATATAGTTACACTGCACACTCAAATGTCAATAAATGATGATTTTATTCAGAATCAAAAAAGCCAAGCAAAGGAATAGAACTTCTTTGGGGTAACCCCAAAGAAGTTCTATTCCTTTGCTTGGCTTTTTTGATTCTGAATAAAATCATCATTTATTGACATTTGAGTGTGCAGTGTAACTATATATGTACTTGTGTGGGATCTTCCCCATCACTAGCACCTCATCCCCCTATTAGTGTGCACGCCTTTCTTTCTATCATCTCACCAAACATCACAGCTCAGCATCGCTCTTGGTTGAAGGAGAGAACTTGTGAGTTAATGGGCTGTGCCGTGCAATGAAACTCTGCCCACAGCCCCGTTACTCACGGAGACTGGGTCCCACCTCGGTGATGTCGGGTCAACTTCCAGTTCCAGAAGTTGATGTGACATCACCCGACCTCAGAGGTCACTGCAGTCACTTGTCACTTTATGAAAAGTGAGTGGACAGCGATAGCGCCGCTCAGGCTGGGGCCACACGGGGACTACTGCGATCCCCTTGCATGACACTCGGCTCACGCTGGCAGTACAGCAGAGCCGAGTGTCATGCGTGTGTCCTTGCAACTGAGGTCCGTTCGTGCGAGCAGACCTCAGCTGCAGGGGGCGGGCCGGCACTCAGGAGGGGAGGGAGGGATTTCTCTCCCTCTCTCCTGCATAGCCGGCTATTGCCATTCTCGCACTGCACTAGCGGTACACCGATGTACCGCGAGTGCAGTGCGATTTTTCTCTCGCCCCATTCACTTGAATGGGTGCGAGAGAAAGAGTCTCGCATTACAATCGCAGCATGCTATGATTGTTTTCTCATTCCGATTAGGGCTGAGAAAATAATCGCTCATGTGTGCTGACACACAGGCTAGAATTGGTCCGAGTGGAATGCGATGTTTTATAGCACTCCACTCGCACCGATTTTCTTACCGTGTGGCTTAGGCCTCACAGGCAGAATTGTCAACAGAAGGTATGTAGAAAAAGCCTTCTGTTTCAGCCACCTGCTTATGATTGGTCAGCATCATACAGGAAAAAGTACAGTCCCAAAGTGAAAACTGTCTGATGACATCCAATTGGGATTAAACAAAAGTTAACTCATCAAGTGTTAAATACTTTGAGGGCTAATATATGTTTAATGGAGAGGCAAAAGTAAAAAAAAAAAAAAACAAGCAAAAAAAAAATTTTTTTCTGTATTTATGGGGTTAACAGAAGGTGCTAGATATAGTTCAGGTCGCTGATGTCAGAGGCTGATGCTGGATTCGTAGCACAGCCAGCATCTGCAGCATGTGGAGCTGTCTCAGCGTCACACAGCGCTACCTGCTTCATGATGGATATATCATTCACACATCATGAGCTACGGTAAATGGTTAAATCCTAATGCCATAGTCAGAAAGTTACACTTATAAGATGCAATGAACAGTAGTGGTTGGGGTCACCAGGAATTATTAGAAACAAATTAGCTTAGCTGGATTAAGTTTATAACTGTTTTGTCTTCCGAACTCCTATTGAGATCTGATTAAAGAGCTAAGGTAAAGAAATAAAAAATAACTGTCATATAAGATAACTGATGTTTAGTATGCTTGCTTAATTAACTTTTGGCTAAAGATTGAAACACATTAAGTAGTTAGTAGTTAGTGCATGTTTAAAATAAACACATCTGGTCCCGCATCGAATAAGGGTTCTCTCTATGTGGCTGACAGATGTGGCGATCATTTACCCTGCTCTCCGAGTTTAAATAATTAACAGCACACTAGAGGAGATGCCTTACTGACTGCCTCTTAGCTGGCTAAATGTTCTCAAAAGTCTGCCATTGATGGTTAATTTTAATTTTTGAGCCGTATATGACATGCACATTTAATGAATAATATTGAAAAACTTCAGGTTTTAGTTATTGCAGTTATTGGGGGTCAATCTTATACTACTAGACGACCATATTTAGCAAGATTGCATTGTTAGTATCATGGTAGTATTCTGGGTATTCCACTATTTTATTTATTCTAGAAAAATATTATTAAGTAATTGTTCATAGTCAGTTGCTGTAAAACATCAATGATAGTAAAAAAAACAGTATGCTTTTATATGATAACATGTTATACTTTAGAGGCTTTAAATCTAAATGTATTGCTCTGGTCCAAGATACCCTTAAAGGTTAATGGTCGCCTCTTATCAACTTCAGAAACTCCCAACAATTAGTTCTTAGTGTCAAAGGAAGCTGTGGCTGCCCACATAAGTGGTATTCCAAGCCAGTCATTCAATGAATGATTGGTCAGCTTCAGAAATCCCCGGCAATCAGATTGTAATTTCAAAGGCACCTTTGGCTGGCCACATAAGTGTTATTCCAAGCAAATCATTCAAATGAATGATCGATAAGCTTCAGATATCCACGGCAATCAGATTGTAGTGTCAAAAGCAGCTGTGACTGGCCACATAAGTGGTATTCCAAGCCAGTCATGCAAATGAATGATCTGTCAGCCTTAGATATCCCCGGCAATCAGATTGTAGTGTCAAAGGAAGCTGTAACTGGCCACATACAGTGGGGAAAAAAAGTATTTAGTCAGCCACCCATTGTGCAAGTTCTCACACTTAAAAAGATGAGAGAGGCCTGTAATTGACATCTTCACAAGGTTGGCACACACTGTTGGGGGTATGTTGGCCAATTCCTCCATGCAGACCTCCTCCAGAGCAGTAATGTTTTGGGCCTGTTGCTGGGCAACACAGACTTTCAACTCCCTCCAAAGGTTTTCAATGGGGTTGAGATCTGGAGACTGGCTAGGCCACTCCAGGACCTTCATATGCTTCTTATGAAGCCACTCCTTCATTGCCCTGGTGGTGTGCTTGGGATCATTATCATGCTGAAAGACCCAGCCACGTTTCATCTTCAATGCCCTTGCTGATGGAAGGAGGTTTGCACTCAAAATCTCACGATACATGGCCCTATTCAGTCGTTCATGTACACGGATCAGTAGTCCTGGTCCCTTTGTAGAGAATCAGCCCCAAAGCATGAGATTGCCACCCCCATGCTTCACAGTAGGTGTGGTGTTCTTTGGATGTAACTCAGCATTCTTTCTCCTCCAAACACGACAAGTTGCGTTTCTACCAAACAGTTCTACTTTGTTTTCATCAGACTAAATGACATTCTCCCAATACTCTTCTGCAAAATCCAGATGCTCTCTAGCAAACTTCAGACTGGCCTGGACATGTACGGGCTTAAGCAGGGGACACGTGTGGCACTGCAGGATCTGAGTCCCTATCGGCATAGTGTGTTACTCATGGAAGCCTCTGTTATGCTGGTCCAAGCTCTATGCAGGTCATTCATTAGTTCTGGGATTTTTGCTCACTGTTCTTGGGATCATTTTGATCCCACGGGGTGAGATCTTGCATGGAGCCCCAGATCGAGGGAGATTATCAGTGGTCTTGTATGTCTTCCACTTTCTTATTATTGCCCCCACAGTTGATTTCATCACACCAAGCTGCTTGCCTATTGCAGATTCAGTCTTCCCAGCCTGGTGCAGGGCTACAATTTTGTTTCTGGTGTCTTTTGACTGCTCTTTGGTCTTCAGCATAGTGGAGTTTGGAGTGTGACTGTTTGAGGTTATGGACAGGTGTCTTTTATACTGATAACAAGTTCAAACAGGTGCCATTACTACAGGTAATGAGTGGAGGACAGAGGAGCCTCTTAAAGAAGAGGTTACAGGTCTGTGATAGCCAGAAATCTTCCATGTTTTTAGATGACTAAATACTTATTTTCCACCATAATTTGCAAAAAAAATCTTGCTAAATCAGAGAAGGTGATTATCTGGATTTCTTTTTTCATTTTATCACTCATAGTTGTGGTCTACCTATGATGTCAATTACAGGCTTCTCTCATCTTTTTAAGTGGGAGAACTTGCACAATTGGTGGCTGACTAAATATTCTTTTACCCACAGTATGTGGTATTCCAAGCCAATCATTCAAATGAATGATAGGGAAGCTTTAGAAATATCCGACAGTCAGATTGTAGTGTCAAAGGAACCTGTGGCTGGCCACATATGTGGTATCCCAAGCCACCAGTTCAAGTGAATGACTAAATAATATTTATAGGTAAGGTCTCCTAGATCTAAAGGCCCTGTCACACACACAGATAAATCTGCGGCAGATCTGTGGTTGCAGTGAAATTGTGGACAATCAGTGCCAGGTTTGTCGCTGTGTACAAATGGAACAATATGTCCATGATTTCACTGCAACCACAGATCTACCACAGATCTACCACAGATCTACCACAGATCTACCACAGATCTACCACAGATCTACCACAGATCTACCACAGATCTACCACAGATTTATCTCTGTGTGTGACAGGGCTTTAATGAAATCAGCTTTGTTAGCTGTTCAGCTCTTTGACAGATTGAGGAGGTTTAGGGTAGGTATTCCTCCTTCAGAATTCCAACTGCACCAATGTGACATAAAGATATCAAGATGAAAGCCCCCTTTAATAATATGCTCATTTTAAAGGCAAATCTGTAGTAGCAAAACATAGTCCACGTGATCAGGGCTCAGGGTATTTGCCTGAGAAAGAACACAGTTTAGATATGAGTGAATCAGAATGTTCAGCTACTGTGGCTCTCTTTTCTGATGTGTATGAGGTTCGTGCAAGAGCAGATAAAACATCTGATCCATTAGGCCATGTATACTGTAATCACCACTGCCTTGGTTATTTGACGTAGATGTAATGCTGCATAGGGCCCAACCATCCTAGGAGGAAAGTAAGCCCAGTAGATGCTCCCCAACAAAAATGTTATATATGCCAAAAATACTGGTGAAGCAGAGACATTATAAAAATTGGGAGTACTTGAAGCAAATCTTTTTTAAAATCAAAATTTGCCTCTTGTACCTTTGGAATTCATCCTAAATGCTGCCAAAAAAAAAAAATAATAATTTCACAAACAATACTTGGCATAGATGGCGATGGCCTTTTTCAACAAATAATGGTGGCTAGGTGTTTTCTCTTTAAGGCTGAGTGCGCAGAAGTCTTTTACAATTTACAGTACAATCCAGGTAGTACAGTATTCCTTGTAATTAACTTGGAAATATGGGCGTTCAGTTTCCACACAAATGCATGACTCAATGTATGTTTGTTGGGCACACAAAAGGCTAACGTTTGACGCAATGCAGGGAGTGCAGGAAAAGTAATGAAAGCCATGAATGAAGATGATGATGGTGTTATTGACAATAACAAGGCACTACTTGCAGATGCAGGCTGGTTATTATGAAGAGAAGCATGAAGAGAGGAAGGAGGGTAGCTTTAGCCTTCCTCATCTGATTGATCAGTTTGCTTTCTCCACATGAGCTTGTGATGCTATTTCATGTGATAACATAATTCTGTAGTTCCTAGTCAATGTGCTCCATAATGTACATGGTTTATTATACAACAGCTTAGCGTGCATAACACTGCAATAGATTGGTCCTCCAGCAATGTGTAAAAGAATTCCCAAACCAAGATACCCACAAATAGGAATTGCCACCACCATGACCACCACTAGTTCTTTCAGGCACTGTTGAACCTCCTACACCATTATCAGTTTAAAAATCACTTGCTACCTAGCCTTAATACTGGCGAAACAGATCTTTCACTGGTAGATCTATTTGCCAGATATTAGTTCTACTCTTTAATGCTAACCCCACCTCCATACCCTCGCAATGTATCACCTCCTCAGCATCCCAGTTTGGTTTCAAAAGATCAGCAGCATCATGCATAACTTGACTCACAGTTATTATTATTATTTGACTTAATGTGGAAAATGTGCTGAACTATTACCACTACCAGTGCCACTACCACCAAGGCTCGCAGAGCCAGCAATACAGGTTGGCATTAGACTAATTTCTGCTGTATCCTCCAGCGCTATGCAATCTGAGTACAATGGCTGATTCTTCATCACTTCCAATGTATCACATGAATCACCTGGAAGAAGTTGTTCCGGTGAAGTATTTTCCTTAGCTCATGCAAATTATTGACAGAATTTAAATTCCGTTCTGCACAAGATTACAGCGGGGTAAATATATTTTTGATACACTGCTGATTATGCAAGTTTGCCCACCTACAAAGAATGGAGAGATCTGTATTTTTTATCGTAGGTACACTTCAACTGTGAGAGCCAGAATAAAAAAAAAATCAGAAAATCCCATTGTATGATTTTTAAATAATTAATTTATGTATTATTGCATGAAATAAGTATTTGATCACCTACCAACCAGCAAGAATTCTGGCTCTCACAGACCTGTTATTTTTTTTTTTAAGAAGTCTTATTACCTGTTTTAATTCCACCTGATTAAATGCGCTACCTTTATAAAAGACACCTGTCCACACACTGAATCAATCACATTTCAACTTCTCTACCATGTCCAAGGTCAAAAAGCTGTCTTAGGACACCAGGGACAAAATTGTAGACCTGCCCAAGATTGGTTTGAGCTACAGAACAATAGGCAAGCAGCTTGGTGAGAAAGCAACAACTGTTTGGAGCAATTATTAGAAAATGGAAGAAACACAAGATGACTGTCAATCTTACTCGGTCTGGGGCTCCATGCAAGATCTCGCCTCGTAAGATCTCACCAGTAAGGATGATCTGAGAAAGGTCATGAATCAGCCCAGAACTACATGGGAGGACCTGGTCAATGACCTGAAGAGGGCTGGGACCATAGTCTCAAAGATTACCAAAAGTAACACACGTTGCCATCATAGACTAAAATCCTCCAGGACATGCAAGGTCGCCCTGCTCCCGCTAGCGAACATCCAGGTCCATTTGAAGTTTGTCAATGGCCATCTGCATGATCCAGGGGAGGCATCTTAGAAGGTTAATTGGTCAGATGAGACCAAAATAGAACTTTCTGGTATCAAATCCACTCACCAGGTTTGGAAGAAGAAGAAGGATGAGTACAACCTCAAGAACAACTTCATAACCATGAAGCATGGGGGTGGAAACATCATACTTTGGGGGTGCTTATCTACAAAGGTGACAGGACAACTGCACAGTAATGAAGGAAGGATGGATTGGGTTGTGTATTGTAAGATTTTGGCCAACAACCTCCTTCCCTATGTAAGAGCATTGAAGATGAGTCATAGCTAGGTATTTTATCACGACAAGGACCCGAAACACACAGCCAGGGCAACTAAAGAGTGACTCCGTAAGACACATTTCAGCATCCTTGAGTGGCCTAGCCAGTCTCCAGACCGGAACCCAATACAAAATCGTTGGAGTGAGCTGAAACTCAATGTTGCCCAGCGACAGACCTGAAACCTGAAAGATCTGGAGAAGATCTGCATGGAGGAGTCGCCAAAATCCCTGCTGCAGTGTGTGTAAACCTGGTCAAAAACTACAGGAAATGTCTGATCTCTCTAATTGCAAAAAAAGGTTTCTGTACCAAATGTTAAGTTTTATTATTCTATTGTAATAAAATGATTAATTATTTAAAAATCATGCAATGAGATTTTCTGTTTTTTTGATTTTTTTTTAGTTCTGTCTGTCACAGTTAAGGCCGCGTTACACGCTGCGATATCGGTACCGATATCGCTAGCGTGGGTACCCGCCCCCGTCTGTTGTGCGACACGGGCAAATTGCTGCCCGTGCCGCACAACATCGCCCAGACCCGTCACACTACTTACCTGCCCGGCGACGTCGCTGTGACCGGCGAACCGCCTCCTTTCTAAGGGGGCGGTTCGTTCAGCGTCACAGCTGCGTCACTGAACCGCCGCCCAATAGAAGCGGAGGGGCGGAGATGAGCGGGACGTAACATCCTGCCCACCTCCTTCCTTCCGCATAGCGGCCGGGACGCAGGTAAGGTGAGGTTCCTCATTCCTGCGGTGTCACATGGAGCGATGTGTGCTGCCGCAGGAACGAGGAACAACTTCGTTACTGCTGCAGTAACGATTTTTGAGAATGGACCCCCATGTCACCGATGAGCGATTTTGCACATTTTTGCAACGATGCAAAATCACTCATCAATCTGCTATGGGGCGGCCGCTTAGTGATGCCGCAGTGACGTCGCTATGATGCCGAACGCACCTCCCCCTTGAAGGAGCGATTGTTTGGCGGTCACAGCAACGTCGCCGAAAAGGTATGTGTGTGTGACACTGCTGTAGCGATAATGTTTGCTACGGCAGCGATCACCAAATGTTGCACGAACGACGGGGGCGGGTGCTATCGCGCACGACATCGCTAGCTATCGCTAGCGATGTCGCATTGTGTAAAGCGGGGGTGGGTCGTGCGGCGTCACAGCGACGTCACACGGCAGGCGGCCATAGAAGCGGAGGGGCGGAGATGAGCGGGACGTAAACATCCCGCCTACCTCCTTCCTTCCGCATAGCCAGTGGAGGCAGGTAAGGAGATGTTCCTCGCTCTTGCGGCTTCACACACAGCGATGTGTGCTGCTGCAGGAACGAGGAACAACATCGTATCTCCTATTGGTGCGACATTATGAAAATGACCGACGCTACACAGATCACCGATTTTCGACGCTTTTGCGATCGTTTGTCTGCGCATCCAGGCTTTACACGTTGCGACGTCGTTACCAGCACCAGATGTGCGTCACTTTCGATTTAACCCCGACGATATCGCAGTAGCGATGTCGCAGCGTGCAAAGTACCCCTGGAACAGACCTGCACAATAAAAGGTCTCAATTTAATGTTATTTATTATCAGATTTTTGGTTAAACAGATAATTTCCCACTGACCCAAAAAAAACTACAGTAATAGATAGGAACATGGCGTCAGAAATGGCGCAAAATCCCTAGTATAGTTGTGGAATGTACTATTGCTAAAATTAGAATATTGAAATAGGTATGCAAAACGTAAAATGTTTTTAATGTTTTCAAACTACAATTTTGTTAAAACTCTATTATCCCCCTCGACATAAAAAAAACATAAACATGAATTCTATATTGATTGATAAGTACATACATGGCAAATAACTGATGGAAACAGAAAACAGTATTTTCATTGCATGGACACTTTTTAAATTGTACTAATGAAAAGTTATGCAAAAAAATCACCTTTCTTTGATATTTTTTATAGATATTTTTTTTAATCCTCAAAAACAATGGGCCCAATTCATCATTTGTGGGGTTTTAGCATCCAGTTTTCTTTTTTTGTCTTTATTGACATTTTTTCGCTAAACTCTTCAAAATGGCGCACTTGACTAATAATTTTTTGGAGTCAAAAATGTTTGCTTACTTCTTTTTCCAACTTTTTGGCATGTTTCAAAATGTGCCAAAATATCTGCCATTCATAAAATCTCTCTAGAGATAAAATGTATTACATTTGCAACAAATTTTGTGACTTTTCAAAAATGCACAATAGATGACTTCTTATCTGATTGGAGTTATTCCCATCCCTTTTATCATAATACCAATGCCATGATGACTTTTCACAGCCGTAGCCCGTCTCTGCAAATTTCTTGAGTCTTGTGCTGCACATCCTAACATGGTTCTCTTAAAAAATATAAGTATATTGTGATGACACCAGAGTCAGTGAGTAATCTTATCGGCTGGCCTGGCTGTCTCTAGAAAGACCGCTGAAAATCTGTGCTCGTTTCCTGTGGGCAGAACACTACTCAGACAACATAGGGTGAGGGTACGATGCACTGGTAAGACTTTATTCTATAATCAATAGTCAACAGCATATAGTACATTCCTATCAAGGACACAAGATGATGCAAGTGGCAGAATCTCACCCTTCCACTGCCTCAGGCGGGATTTGAACCTTCGCAAATTTGGGGCATTCAGGGCCAACTTCCCCAGCCAGCAGTACCCCTCTATTGTTGGGTACCCATTAAAAGGAGATAGCGGGAAGCTTAGAGAGCCAACTGAACACAGCGATGTTCCAGACTCTCTTCACCACTCCATAATGTTCCCCTGCACCTTGCACCGCTTCATATTGTTCGCCATACAATGCACCGCTCCATAATGTCCCTCACACCCAGCACTGCTCTTTAATGTTCCCCATACCCCACACTGCTCCATAATATTCCCCCACACTGCTCCATAATGTTCCCCATACCCTGTACTGCTTCATATTGTTCCCTTTAACCCCTCAATAATGTTCCATCACTCCCTGCACCACTCCATAATGTCCCCATACTGCTCCATAATGTCCCCTTCACCCATATCACTCCATAATGCTTCACAACACCCCGCACCATAATGTCCTCATCCCTCACACCCTGCACCACTCCATAATGTTCCTCACACCTTGCACCATCCCATAATATTCCCCCACATGGCTCCATAATGTCCGCCACACCACCTATAATGTCCTCTACACCCTGCACCACTCCATAATGTCCTTCTCACCCTGCACTGCTCCATAATGTGCCCCACAGTCTGCAACACAACATAATTTTCTGCCTCACTGTTCCATAATATCCTCCACAATCTGCATCACTCCATAATGTCCACCAAAAGTCAAACTGCTCCATAATGAGCCCACACAGCCCACATTGCTCCATGATGTTCCCCAAACCATGCACCACTCCATAATGTCCCCTGCACCACTCCATAATGCTTTCCCACAGCTTGCACTGCTTCATAATGTTCCCCCACAGTCTGGACCACTCCATAATATTCCCCACACACCGCACCGCTTCATAATATGTCCTACATTGCCCCTCTGCATACTGTGACACCTTCAAATCCCTCCCCGTGCCCCATAATGTGTCCTCATATCTACACCAATCCTCCTACTATAATAGTACATGTAATCTTCATCTCCTCCTTTAGCGCTTACTATTTCCGGCTACATCCTCTGCGCTTTGTCGCTGTGATAGCAGCAGTGTGAGAAGATCACAGCATGATGACCATTTGTTGGTAATGGGTTGAACTGGCTTAATGACAATGTATAATTTAATTTTTTTAACAACTTCCCAGAAGAGGATTACTGAACCAAGCTTCCACACAATGTCTCAGTTCCTCATATTTATATATCAATCATATAGCAAAGGTGTTGTCAGTTAATGAACAACCACTTGTAAATGGGTCCTGGAGATGAAAAACAAAACCAACTCACCTCTAAGGCCAGCACTGCACCTCCTGACTTAGCACTGCATGCCCCACTAGTCTCTTGGTATAGACATTAAGCTGGGGAATCACATGAAAACTGCAGCTAATAGGTAGAGATTAGCAAACCAATGTTCAGTTTTTGGGCTGAATACTGACTTTTTTGAAAAACAGAGTTCAGATTCAGAGTTTGGAAGCTTTATGTATGCTGTCCACTGGCATGATCATCACTGTGCTCAGGTACGCTCGATGCTCAGGCCACTGCGATCCGCTTGCTGTCTTTGACCAGCTCACACTGATTGTAACAACAGCATGATCGGATCTAGTGTGCAACCCCCCCTAAAAAAAATGGAAAACCTCACCCATCCTAACTCAAAAGTATTCTGCTTATGGCTGGCTGTATATGGGCACAGACTCAAACTGCCAATCACTTCCATTGTGGTTTGGGTCAAGTCTGAACCAGTGGATGTACAATATGCCTGCAGCTGCCGAAATGAACTTCCGCGAGTTTGCTCACTTCTACTAACAATCCAGGAGGTGATTATCATTTTTTTTCACCTCCCTGGGCCCATTATAATTTTTTTTCCTGTATTGGGCAACCTCTCGTAGGTGTCATATGACTTAAGGTCTCAATGCTGGTTTAAAGAAATCTCTCAGTGTACAATGGGAGGGAAAACATCCCAGTTTTTTTGTCTACAGTATTTATACAGCAGTTTTACCAAATCAAATTCCAGATTTGCCATGGGGACCATGGAATTTTGTCATGAATTATTGACAGTATACCATCTGTATAATAATTAATTTTATAATTTCTCTGCTTAAAATGACCTAGAGCTGAGAAAATGTGCCCCAGTCTGGTGATCTTAGGTTACTGAAAACTAATACTGTCCCACAGATACTGTCGAACTACAATGTGCAATAACTTTTATACAGTTATTAATGCAGCCTTCTTTTATTCATTAGATCCCTACAGAACTTTAAAACTTCTTTACAAACAGTCTAGTACTCACTAATCAAATTTACCATTTTTTGTTGTAAGGTAAAAAAAAAGTAATAGTAATTTATCTACTTTAACACTGGTGCTTGATTTCAAAATATCTTCAGTCATTATAATTTTAATAACTTTTTGAACAGTTGCCAGTTTAATTTTCAGTGTGCGAAAATTAGTGGTAAATTATTTATTACTTTCAGCAAATGTCTTTCACAATTTTATTTAATATTTTTTTCATCTTTTTTTAATGGATCATAAAAGGACAATCTTTTATTGTACACTCGTAAAGCAACTAGCAAATGAATACTTTGCAAATAGGTTACTGTGGATTGAAATGTCGACCATAATTCACTTGATGGGAAATTCACGTTGAGGCATGTGGCAAAAGGCCATATCCACTTTACTGTGGTGCTTCCATCTACCGGGCAGAGGGGCGCAAAGAGCAGTACTATTAGCGGTACATTTTAGACATTTAAAGCACTGCATGGACTGTTCAGCAGCAACATTTTTATCTTCCCATTTGTCTACCGTTCTACATAATGAGCTGAGCTACACATAACACTAAACCAACAGATGTTGGTTCAGATATTGTGATCAATTTCTGCAAATGTCCTCTCATGTTCCTTTTCCATAATATATAACCAGTCTCAGGGGTATAGTGTAGATGTATTTCTAAGGAGTTGGGCTGCTAAGCTGCAAATACCTGTTTGCTCCTAATTATACTGATACTTTTATGTATTACTTTGTGCTTGAAGGCCACAAACGTTTAGCTCTAGTCAAGCCAAAAGACCATCTTTGTCCCACCCAATACTAATGGCACTTACTAATGTAGTTTATATGGCAGACAATGCATATCTAGAAGCATTTGGAACAATAATATTCACAGGTAATATATATTATCAGAGAATTGATAAGCGTCTTCACTTTTTTTCCTTACAAGTGTCTCCTGTCCTGAACCCATCAATGTACTGAATTACATTCCATATCCCGTATTGCCTAAAGGTACCGTCACACTAAGCAACATCGCTAGCAACATCGCTGCTGAGGCACAACTTGCTAGCGATGTTGCTTAGTGTGACATCCAGCAACAACCTGGCCCCTGCTGTGAGGTCGTTGGTTGTTGCTGAATGTCCTGGACCATTTTTTAGTTGTTGCTCTCCCGCTGTGAAGCACACATTGCTGTGTGTGACAGCGACAGAGCAACAACTAAATGTGCAGGCAGCAGGAGCCAGCTTCTGCGGACGCTGGTAACCACGGTAAACATTGGGTAACCAAGAAGCCCTTACCTTGGTTACCCAATATTTACCTTCGTTACCAGCGTCCGCCGCTCTCAGCTGTTAGTGCCGGCTCCCTGCTCTCTGCACACGTAGCCGGAGTACACATCGGGTAATTAACCCGATGTGTACTGTGGCTATGTGTGCAGGGAACAGGGAGCCGGCACTGGCAGTGTGAGAGCGGCGGACGCTGGTAATGAAGATAAATATCGGGTAACCAAGGGAAGGGGTTGTTGGTTACCCGATGTTTACCGTGGTTACCAGCGTCCGCAGAAGCCGGCTCCCTGCTGCCTGCACACGTAGCAGAGTACACTTTGGGTAATTAACCCGATGTGTACTGTGGCTAGGTGTGCATGTGAACAGCGCTCTATGCAAGCCACTTGTGTGCAGTTTTATTACCTAGCATTCACCTCCCCTCCATTCCATGGAGGTGTGTGTGTGATCTGCTTCTCCTGCACCTGTGACGCTTCCACATTAGTGGGGGTTTAGCTGTATCCTGGTAGAGCATTAGCTTTTGGTCTGGGCGATGTACACACTACAGCCCAACTTGCTGTGAGTAATACTTAATTTTTGGAGGACATTGTCCTCTTTTTGTTGCTATTTTTATATTTAGTGTAGGGACCTACAGACATGAGGTCCCGTGACGAGGGTGTAGGCTTACGTTTTATGGCCATAAATACCAACAAAAACCTCATATTTTTTTGTTTGTACAGGATACAGCCAGGCCCCTTTCTGTTGGGCCTTGCATTGTAGAGTGTCTGTCCGTGCATGATACACAGTGGGGTACGGCTTGGCAGCCCGCCTGATCTAATAGAAGGGCGTCACCTAATAGGCTGCGGGTTTGTGACTGTGCCATCTGCATGTGAACAGCGCTCTATGCAAGCCACTTGTGTGCAGTTTTATTACCTAGCATTCGCCTCCCCTCCATTCCATGGAGGTGTGTGTGTGATCTGCTTCTCCTGCACCTGTGACGCTTCCACATTAGTGGGGGTTTAGCTGTATCCTGGTAGAGCATTAGCTTTTGGCCTGGGCGATGTACACACTACAGCCCAACTTGCTGTGAGTAAGGTGTGCAGGGAGCCAGCGCTAAGCGGTGTGCGCTGGTAACCAAGGTAAATATCGGGTTGGTTACCCGATATTTACCTTAGTTACCAAGCGCAGCATACTTCCACGTGTAGCGACGGTCCAGCGATCCCTGCCAGGTCAGGTTGCTGGTGGGATCGCTGGAGCGTCGCTTAGTGTGACAACTCACCAGCGACCTCCTAGCAACTTACCAGCGATCCCTATCAGGTTGTATCATTGTTGGAATCGCTGGTAAGTTGTTTAGTGTGACTGGGCCTTAAGTGAAAACTGGCTGCCAGATTGTAATTAGATTACAGCTACCTAGTAAAAGTCTATGGAAATGGGAGATCAGAGGAGGAGGGAGCAGTAGATTAAGAAAGAGGCAAAAATAGACACTTAGAAGTGCTTTTTAGCAAGTGTTTTATTTCACCTTAGCTGCACTTCTCAGTACTGCTATATAATATCTGTGGCGACACGAGGGTCAGTAGGTGCTGGCCTGGCTGTCTTCAGAAAGACTGCATAGACCAGGGCTTATCCCACTGAACGCCTGTACTCCTTCCGCTTGGGCAAAACATTACTCAGACAACACAGAGAGAGTGGACTACACATTAGTAAGACTTTATTGGTTCCCCAACAAGCAAAAACATGTTGTACATTTCCAACAAGAACACAAGATGGTACAAGCAAGAGTCTCACCCTACCGCTGGCCCACAAGGGATTAGAGTGTTCTTGACTATCAGGCTTCCAGAGCCAACTATCCCAGTCCAGCAGCACCCCGCTTTTGGCGGGCACCCACTGCGAAGAGATAACGGGAAGCATAGGAAGCAGTTTCAGTCAGAACCGAAGCTCCTCAGCTAAGAATATGTAAAATCCTTCTCTTGGTGCAGTTCTGTGATTCTCCAGCTCTAGCTGAGGTTCCTCAGCTGGGGGTATGTAGAAAAATACACTGGTGACAGAAGCCAGGACCTTTTATAGCTCTCAGTTCTCAATTCAGGGTATTGTGTCTTGCAGAATTGGTTGGAGATGACTGCTCTTTCATTGGTCCCAAGTTTAATCCAACTGCATAATTTTCCTATGAACTATGTAGTCAGAAAGGCTGAGGGAATACACATTTACAGACAATAAGGCGCCAATCAGTCTGGAAAGCGACAACTTCTGGTTAACTTCTCTTGATTTAACAAACAATAGCACCCATACATCTGGCTTTAAGAACAGTTCACCCTCCACACAAATGGCCAAACTCTGTCGTCATAGTATCTTCTATCCTGCTTCTTTGAGTGTACTACAGAGATATATAGTACTGTGACTAGATATCATAGCAGCCAGTCTACACTCACTAGCTTAAAGACAACTGAAATTTAGGGATAGCAAATACAAAGGGGAAATAGGTGTAAAAAATGCAGGATATAAATCATATAGTGGCCACAAATAGTGTTACTCATCCTGAACCCACATAACAGCTTGCTCTGGTAAGTTACCTGAAATGTCTGATATGCTTTTAATTATACCATAATTTTCTAATTTAATATTTGCCCATTGCTGCCTTAAAGCCGCTTTACACGCAACAACATCGCTAACGAGATGTCGTTGGGGTCACAGAATTCGTGACGCACATCCGTTCTTGTTAGCGACGTCGTTGCGTGTGACACCTACGAGCGATCGCTAACGATCAAAAATAATCACCTTATTGGTGATCGTTGACACGCTGTCCATTTCCCAAATATCGTTGCTGTTGCAGGACGCAGGTTGTTCGTCGTTCCTGCGGCAGTACACATCGCTATGTGTGACACCGCAGGAACGAGGAACCTCACCTTACCTGAGGCCGCCCGCAATAAGGAAGGAAGGAGGTGGGCGGGATGTTCGTCCCGCTCACCTCCGCCCCTCCGCTTCTATTGCGCGGCCACTTAATGACATCGCTGTGACGCTGCACGAACCACCCCCTTAGAAAGGAGAAAGGAGGAGTTCGCCGGTCACAGCGATGTCGCTAGGCAGGTAAGTAGTGTGACGGGTCCGTGCAATGTTGTGCTCCACGGGCAGCGATTTGCTCGTGACGCATAACCGACGGGGGCGGGTACGCTCGCTAGTAATCTCGCTAGTGAGATCTCAGCGTGTAAAGTGCCCTTTAGACTGTTTTATTTACTTATGAAAAATACTGAAATCTTAAAACATCAAATTTCCTAGGTTCAATGCATTTTTCCAAAAATGTAAATTCTCAGCAAATTGTTTTCTGAATTTCAATACTGTAAAGCCTCCAATTGCCCAGAAAAGATGGGTGCAATACTCTGACGTCTCCTAGGATTGAATATAACCCATTTCAAGCTCTTTAGTACAAACACTATTTTTAGGGGGCAAAATGATTTAGAAATGTGTGGGAGTAGCAACCAACACCCAATTTTATAACACAGCATACTGGCAGCCTATTTCTGTTTTTTTCTTAAAAAATGGTCCAAAAATTATCTCTCTTGTTCATTTGGGAATAGGCCGATGTTTCTGTGTAGAACACTGATTTAAACTAATATCATCCTGCTTTGACTGAAATGAGTGATCTGTCATATCTTCCAAAATTCCCTCCACATTTACCCCACTAATACACTTATCAGAAACAAAGGAGATCAATTGGGAGTTTTGATTGGTAGTACTACTGCCGGACTGCTAGTGGCAGTGATAGTGGTGTTTCTCTGCAGCCCACATACTTAGCCATGGTATGTTTTTTTATTCTTTTACACTACGGTCCATTACTACTATTATATATATATATATATATATATATAGTATTATATAGTTATATATATATATATATATATATATATATATAGTATTATATAGTATTATATATATGCTATATAATACTATCTTTTACTATACATTTTGTCAACACTATAGTTAACTTTTACAATCTTTTCAACCCCATTTATTTAATCATTGTTAAAAGAAACAAGAAATGATAAATTGGTAGGTACACATAGAAAAAACAATCTGTCAGCAGGCTGCAGTGTTGTTGGGGCATTTACAGTTGTCAAAATGGACTAATAAAACAGGTATGCATAAATAGAAATGTACGGTTAAATAATTTGTTTTACATTTTTTTTCCTAATTTCCAAAACGGAACCCTAGATGATGTAATAAGAATTCGTAGCTGCAACAGGGCATTGTATTGGTGTAACGTGTATGTATATAAAATTTGACTGATAAAACAAATGTGTTTGTGACATTTAGGGGTACTTTACAAGCTGCAATATCGGTACCGATATCGCTAGCGAGCGTACCCACCCCCGTCAGTTGTGTGTCACGGGCAAATCGCGGTGCACAACATCGCTAACACCTGTCACACGTACTTTCCTGCCTAGCGACGTCGCTGTTGCCTGTGAACCGCCTCCTTTCTAAGGGGGTGTTTCGTGCGGCATCACAGCAACTCACACGGCAGCTGTCCAATAGCAGAGGAGGGGCGGAGATGAGCGGCTGGAACATGCCGCCCACCTCCTTCCTTCCTCATTGCCGGTGGACGGAGGTAAGGAGATGTTCGTCGCTCCTGCGGTCTCACACATAGCGATGTGTGCTGCCCTAGGCATGACGAACAACATCGCTACTCGCCAGACAACAATATTTGGTGTTTGGATGACCTCTCCAACACCAACAATTTTCACCACTTTTGCGATCGTTGAAGGTTGCTTGTACGTGTCACACACTGCAATGTCGCTAACGACGCCGGATGTGCGTCACAAACACCGTGACACCGACGATAAATCATTAGCGATGTCGCAGCGTGTAATGTACCCCTTACTCTCTCTGAGGAAGACCGTCGCCGTTAAAAAAAGGACCTTTTACCACTATGAGCATATTAAACTTGACCACATCATGGAAGAGTGGATGCAGATCTGACTAAAACAATTTTTATTTTTTTTCATTTTTCCTCTCCATTGTGGAGATATTAGCTTGTGACATTTAAATTATAACATGTTATAGTTCAACTTGGAGTTACCAGAGATTTGTCTGTAGGGGGTGTTAACTTCTTCCGCTGCATGAGGTTGCCCAAATATAAAGGAGACACCATCATGCAGGGGAGAAAAGAACACTCCCTCCTTTCCTCACTGATCTCTGCAACTACTGTGGAGAAATGCAACACAATTGAGTTAGATAGTATATCATTAAAACACTGTTTCAGAACTGGAAGTGTTTGTTGCATAGTATTATGAGGAAACTTGCGCGATGGCACATGTATTCATGTGAGCTTTCTGTGGTTAATGCAATCTTCTGCAATGTGTAAGATGAAAGCAATCATTTTTTGCCACTTGCGCAAATTGAATCCCAAATTATTCAAATTTGCCAGGATTTGCAAATTTCATAAAATTTCTACATTAATTAAATTTGCATCTAATGGATTCGCTCCTCTCTAAAAAATACTAATCCTTGCTCATGTTTCTAAATGTTCAGAGCTTAACTTAAACATTGTCATATGTGGGGATTAAAAAAATGATCCTTAATGAAATATTATTGGAACTGTCATTTTTCAGAACTATGGAGGTTTGGGTGAGCGTGAACAATGGAAAAACTGCACTTACTAATCCTCAGATAATCACGGCTTCAAGTTGTGTAAGTAAGAAAATGTTAGATATATTCAAATGAATATACAGTACCATGTGTGCAAATGTAAGAATGCTTTAAAAAATAGGAGTGTTCCTAGTTTATTTTTATCAATTAACAAAATGCAAAGTGAATGAACAAAAGAGATATCTAACTCAAATCAATATTTGGTGTGACCGCACTTTTCCTTCAATACAGCATCTAAACACCAAGTCTTCTAGGTAGAATTGCACTCAGTTTTTGAAGGAATTTGGCAAGGGGATTGTTTGTTTCAAACATCTGGGAGAACAAACAAATGCTATGTGGAAATATGCTTATTCAAGCCTTTTGTCTTGGAGAAAAATAATGATACCACAATCAAATTTTTTTTTTTATATATTAACGTAGCTGAAAAACTTTACTCATGAAGATCTAATCTGTGTTGAAGTAACTTGGCTCCTCTGTTGGCCCTAAATTGTCTACAACTTTGTCTGTGGTGACAAGGCTGGTGGCTGCCACATACTATGTGTTAATGTAATACCCTGAAAAAATACTTTACCTATGTGTGAGTGGTGCGGTCGCACAGGGCACCAGTAGGCCGACAGCAGAGGGGGCGCCCAGGGAGCAGAGCTGTTTACTTTCACTTTGCTGCTCCTACAGCAGGGAGGGACCCCCCTCCCCTCCGCTCTGCATACTGTAGGCTCCCTGCACAGGGTCCAGCAGGGAGCGCCCCCCTCCCATCCACTCTGCGTACTGTCGGCTCCCTGCACAGCATCCAGCAGGAGGCGCCCTCACCTGCTCTCAGCTCTGTGTCCTCTCTCCTCCAGTCTTTACCAGTTTCCTGGAAACTAAGTACAAAATCAGTAGGGGGGGCACCAAAGGGCAGTTTTGCACAGGGCACCGTTCAGGCTAAGGCCCTGATTGGATCAATTACTAATATTCACCATGGTGAGTGCATCTGTCTTTAGACACGTAGGAAAAAAGAATTGACGCCATTTGTCCACATTTTATTAAGTGAATTGCTTTCGTCAGACATGTATGAAGAATAGTATTTATTCTGGTAATCTTGATCTTCCAGTACAGATTTTTTTAGGCTCTCAATATGTAATTGGAAAAAATAAGTATTTGATACACTGCCAATTTTGCAAGTTTTTCCACCTACAAAGAATGGAGAGATCTGTCATTTTTATTGTAGGTACACTTCAACTGTGACAGACAGAATCCAAGAAACAAAAAGATTACATAATTATGTATTTAAAATGTAGTAATTTGTTCAGAATTTATTATATCATTAAAATGTGGAAAATTGTGGCCATGTAAATTATTTTTTCACATAGGAGACTGCAAACGCGTATTGTGTTTGGTTATCCAGCCAATGCTAATGCTTCATGTAAAAATGTAGTTACGTAACATCTGATTGACCCACTTAGTGACTTAAATGAAGCTAAAATTGGTCATTATGATAATTGCTCCCCTTATAATAGAAGAGATCCAAATATAATTTTGTAAAGCTAAGAGGTATGTTGATTTGATTCTTTGCTATGTGATTGTCTAAAAAGTCACACATAACCATTAAAGTGCTTGAGACTCCTGCGAGCAAGGCTAACTTAAGTAACAGAAAAGTGAGTCTTGCCGAACCCGATTTCTAGACTCCTGTTGACATTCTGCTTCATAACGCTCAGTATAAGTGCTATACACTTTATCAACACTGACTACCCCAGGAGCAAAAAAAAAAATATCTCATGAAGAGAAACGGCTAGATTGTGAATTACAGTGTGACAGTGTGCATATTTTCAATAGTGAGATTTTGTAGATGGCCAAAGTGGAGGGAGTAAATGTGTCGCAGATAGAAATTTACCATGACATTGAGGTGAGAGGTAAATACATTCGTTATATAGCTTAATTATGTCTCAGAGCCCTGATGGCATATACTTTAGAAGTTCATTAGCGCTTCTTTTATACTTCTCTGTGCCAAAATATGCAGGCAAATAGGCGTATTTTATTAGGAATCTGAGAAATCTGAAAGACTAAATATTGAAATGCATCAGTTTGCGGTGCAATTTTCATCCCTATCAGGGTTTTTGCTTACTCCTCGGCAGTTCTTAAAAAGTAATTAAATCTTTTGATACAATTTTATACACTTTTTTTGTCCTCTTATTTGCAAGCAGATCAGCGGGGTAAGGGTGGAACGTTCAGGTCTTGAGTCTCTCACCGATTGCTTAAAGGGAATCTGACTCCAGGTTTTTGTTATGTAATCTGAAAACAGCCCGATGCTGCAGCTGAGATATTAATTTCAGCGATGTATCACTTACTGGGTTGCTTGGTGCAGTTTTGATAGAATCATAGTTTTTCTGCCGCAGATCTAGCAGTTCCTCAAATGCTGAGCTCTGTACATTTACTTGGAAAAGGGTAGCGATGTTTTGAACTTTTGACATCCAGGCTCCATATCTCGGCATCCACTACACGTGAACTTACCTTCATTTTATAAGCAATTATCTTGGCTATCTAATACATAAATTTGACTTGCAACTAGTTAGCATATGATTAGTTATGCAGATTCTTGTGATGTTACTGCATTGTTACTGTTTTGCTCCTAAAAATCTAAGTTGTAATTTTTATTGTGTTTTTAGTATTCTGTAAATCCACCTTTGGGTTTCAACACTGTCTGAATCCTTCTGGACATGCTCTCTATCAGATTCAAGCATGTCTTGACCAAAATCTGATCCCAGGTCTCTTCTACATGTTCCCAATGTTGGGGCACACTGGTTGACTCACTTGGGTCAGCTTTTTCTTCAACTATACCCACAAGTGCTGTATTGGGTTGAGGTCTGGGGACTGTGTGGGCCAATCTAGCTCCTCTACTTCTTTGTTATTCAACTATTTCTTTGCCAATCTCAATGTATTCTGGTTGTTGTCCTGCTGGAACACTATGTTGTCCTTTTGAGACCCATAGTACTCTTTTTACACCAGATGTAGGACATAATGATCATGGGAGATTTTAGCTAAACAGATATTTGATATCTCTCTCATGCAAAAGTAATTGGTCAAGAAAATTTGTATCTTCTCTTGCTGACAACTATAAGAGATTGAAGAGAGAACAAGAGAATCTGCCTTCTTGGACCTAATTTTTACTTACAGGGAGTAAATAGTTGAGGAAGTAAGGGGGCTGGGAATTTAGAAGGCAGCAATCATGCTATCCTCGAATTATGAGTTACTAGAGGAGGAAGACCTGCAAGGACTCAAACTTCAACCTCTTCACGACACATGACGTACTGTGTACGTCATGGATCATGTCAGTTTAATCCGTTGCTGCTGCCACCTGATTTGAACAGCTGATATGTGCGGCTATCAAGCACGAGTGGATTCGCTAGCCCAGCAGATATGGCAGAATGATCGGATTGCTGATCCATATAGTCCCCTAGGGGGAGTAGTAAAATAAAAACAAGTAAAAAAGAAAGTTTTAACAAATTAAAAAAACAACTAAAAGTTCAAATCACCCCTCATTCGCCCCATTGACAATTAAAGGGTTCAAAAAATAAAAACTGTACAGACATTTGGTATTGCTGAGTTCAGGAATGCCCCATCTATCAAAATATCAAATCAATTAATCTGATCAGTAAACAGCATAGCAGCAAAAAAATTATAAACGCTAAAATTATGTTTTTTGGTCGCTGCAAATTTTGCGCAAAATCCGATAACAGGCGATTAAAACAGCACTTTTGTGCAAAAATGGTACCATTAAAAACATCAGTTCAAGACACAAAAAATAAGCTTTAAGGAATAACGTTTGGAACTCCATTCTATGTCTGAACTGGGTGCAAAAAACCTAAAAAACATCACTATGGGGAGATAAGGTATGCACACCAGTGACTATGGAAGGGGAATACATGCTATTCCATGTATTCCCCTTCCATAGTCACTGGTGTGCATACCTTATCTCCCCATACAAAAAATAAGCTATCACTGAGTTATAGATCCCGAAAAATGAGAATACTACGGATCACGGAAAATGGCGCAAAAAGTGCGCTTTTTTTTGGACAGGCTTCTGCATTTTTTAACCCCTTAGATAAAAGTAAACCTATACAAGTTTGGTATTTACAAACGCATACTGACCTGAGGCATCATACTGACACACCAGTTTTACCATATAGTGAACACTGTGAATAAACTAGACCAAAAACAATCATACATTCGCACTTTTTTTTGCAATTTTTTTTTTGCACTTGGAATTTTTTTGCCGTTTTCCAGTACACTATATGGTAAAACTCAGGGTTTCATTTAAGTGTACAACTCGTCCCGCAAAAAAATAAGCTCTCATATGGCAAGATTGACAGAAAAATAAAAAAGTTACTGCTCTCGGAAGGAGGGGAAAACGGAAAATCGCCTGAGGGTGAAGGTGTTAAGATTGGACTTCATAAAGGAAGATTTTAATGGACTCAAAAAGAGGGTAGGAAAGGTCAAATGGCTGGATGTTCTAAATGACAGAAATGGCCAGCAAAGATGGGAGATTTTATCAATTGAATTTCTCACTGCACAATCAGTAACAATCCCTAAAAGAAGTAAGAATTGGAAGCATTTAAAGAGACCAGGATGGATGAACACAGATCTTAAATGATTGCGAAAAAATAAATGTATATCACATGGAAAAAGGACAGCATATCTAAAGAAGATTATAATAATATCAGGGACTGCAGGGCAAGCTAACCCAGTAATGGCTAGCAAGGGAAACCAAAAGTAATAAAAAACGGTTTTTTGGGTATGTCAAATCAAATAAAAGCAAAAGATTGTATAGGATTTTTACAGAATGAAAAGGGGGAAGTGGTTAAAAATTATGTTGAGAAGACTAAACATTTAAATTCCTATTTTGCATCTGTGTTTTCTAAGAAAGCAAATGTAACATCCACTGAACTTTACTATACTATCAAAGGGATAAAGGAATCCACACTATCTATAAACAGAGAGATGGTGAAGGAGCACTTATGCCGCTTTACACGCTGCGATAGCACCCGCCCCCGTCGTACAGCCGATATGTGGTGATCGCTGCCGTAGCGAACATTATCGCTACGGCAGCGTTACACGCACATACCTGTTCAGCGATGTCGCTGTGACTGCCGAACAATCCCTCCCTCAAGGGGGAGGTGCGTTCGGTGTCACCGCAACGTCACTAAGCGGCCGGCCAATAGAAGTGGAGGGGCGGAGATGAGCGGAACGTAACATCCCACCCACCTCCTTCCTTCCTCATTGCCAGCGGACGCAGGTAAGGTGAGGTTCCTCGTTCCTGCGGTGTCACACATAGCGATGTGTCCTGCCACAGGAACGACGAACAACATCGTACCTGCAGCTGCAACGATAATTGGGAATGGACCCCCATGTCACCGATTAGCGATTTTGAACGTTTTTGCAACGATTCAAAATTGCTCATAGGTGTCACACGCAACGACATCGCTATTGCGGCCGGATGTGCGTCACAAATTCCGTGACCCCAACGACATCGCTTTAGCAGCGATATGCCCGTCGCGCACAAATGATGGGGGCGGGTCTCATGCTAGCAATATCGGGCCGGATATCGCAGTATGTAAAGCCACCCTAAGGCTCACTGGCCTGTAATTTCATCTCTTCATCTTTTTTCCTTTGTTTGCCCTTCTCCAATCTTGTGTTACTTCTGTTCTTCAGGAATTATCAAAGATTATGGCTAGTGGTTCTTTAATTTCCTCTGCTATCTCTTCCAGTACCCTAGGATGAAACTCATCTGGACCATGATATTTAAATTCAATTAGCTAAGTGTTCCTTCACCATCTCTCTGTTTGTGTGGATTCTTTTACTCCTATGATAGTACAGTAAAGATCAGTTTTATTACTTTTGGTCTCCCTTGCCTCATTTCCTTATTGGCTTTAGCTCTTCTAAAGGCCCCTTTACACACTGCAACATCGCAAACGACATCGCTGTAACGTCACCGGTTTTGTGACGTAATAGTGACCTCCCCAGCAACATTGCAGTGTGTGAAACACATCAGCGACCTAGCCCCTGCTGTGAAGTTGCTGATCACTACACATCTCTCAGGACCATTCTTTGGTCCTTTGTTTCCCGCTGTGCAGCATGATCGCTAGAAAGTCTCAGTGTGTAAAGGGGCCTTTACAGCAACTTCGTTAGCGACTTCCCTTTCAAAAAGCTGCTTTACAACGTCCCCAATGACTAGCTAGGTCGTTCTGCAGATCCGTATCGCTGTTGCGTCGTTTTCCAGGTTTGCCTGTTTGACAGCTCACCAGCGACTCACCAGAGACTTTGTAGCAATCCGGGCCAGGTTGGGATCGCTGGTGGGATCGCTAGAAAGTCTCAGTGTGTAAAGGGGCCTTAACACTTGCCCTGCAGTCCCTGCACAGAGCATTATAATCTTTGTTAGATATGCCCTCCTCTTTCCGTTTGATATACATTTACTGTTCCTTTTTAGCAAGTATTTAAATTCTGTGTACATCCATCCTGGTTATGCGTCAAATTCTTTTTTCTTTTTGGGATTGTTAATGACTGTCTTCGACCTTTCCGTGATACAATCACGGGGTGCTGATGCTTTGTCATGACAGCTTGTGATCAGCTGATAACCCCTATCACTGTCATGATGTGCTTCCTGTGATTGCCAGCAGAGCACCAGAATTCACTGGAGATCCGCATTGCTGCTGATCAGAGAAATTCTGAAACATCACTCTGAACAGCACAAAAAATTGGCTAGTGCGGGCTTCAAGTCCTCTAAGGGGATCAATAAAAAATGTAAAAAAAGTTTTAAAACAATATGAACAATATCCTCTAAAAGTTCAAATCACCTTCCTTTTGCCTCATCGAAAATAAAACAATAAAAAATACACATATTTGGTACTGTCAAGTTCAGAAATACCCGACCTATCAAAATATAAAATCAAATAATCTGATCGGTAAAGGGCGAAGCAACAAGCAAAATCAAAACACCAGAGTTACGGTTTTCTGGTCACCACAACATTGCATTAAAATGCAATAAGAAGTGGTCAAAACACCTCAGCTACTCAGAAATAGAATAATTAAAAATGTCAGCTTAAGATGCAAAAAACAAACCATCACTGAGCCCCAGATTCCGAAAAATGAGACAGGTACGGATCTCGCTCGGAAAATGGTGACAAAAGTAGAATTTTTTTTTTTTTTTACAAACGTCTGATTTTTTTTTTCACCACGTAGATAAAAGTAAAACTATATATGTTTGATATCTTGGAACTCACACTGACCTGGGGAATCATAATGCCCGGTCAGTTTTACCATATAGTGAACATAGTAAATAAAAAGCCCAAAAAACAAGTGTGGAATTGCAGTTTTTTCGCAATTTCACTGCACTTGAATTTTTTCCCCTGTTTTCCAGTACAATATGGGGCAGAATGAATTCAAAAGTACAACTCATCCCACAAAAACCAAACCCTCATATGGCTATATTGATGGCATATGAAAAAAGTTATTGGTCTTAGAAAAAGGGGAAGAAAAAGCAAAAATGAAAAACAGAAAATCGCCCAGGGGTGAAGAAGTTATTAATTGCGTGCATTCAACTGCCATTATTTCGATTTTAAATTGAAACAAAAAACATGGATGGTTTTAGAGCAGTGCTGTCTAGTTTTCTTCGCTTGGATTTTCATTGGCGAGTCAGTCCTGCCGTGCACCCTCTGGAGGACTAGTCTCGTCTCTGGCTACGGTCCCCAGTCAGCTCTTCTGCTTATAATTTGTCTGAAACCCAACTGCAATCATCCTGCCAGGCTCTGATATATCAATCAGGCGACAAGTTCCTTTGAAATATTTTTCTTTTTTTGTGTTTTTCCAGTAGCGTTACAAACATTAAGTAAACAGCCACAAGTGTCAAGAAACATATCACTGTTGAACATGGGTCATGCAAATTGTTTTAAAGCATAAAAATACTGAAATTTTAAGAATATATATATATAGTTTCAAGGAAACCTGTAATTACAGTCATATTGCTGAACAATGCTGCATAATTGTAGCCAGGTATTTTTTACTCTGAAACTCTGCTGGGCTTCAGAGAAAACATAGTTTTTAAGTCTGGTTGGAGACTGGATGAAGATTAGTCCGATGTGGTAGCCAGCCAGCTTTTTCTTGCCCGGCTCCAGTTGATTGACAGGGCTTTCACTATGCACAGTAGTTAGAGATAGCACAGCACTTCTTGCTTGGAGGTGCACAAGTAAGTTCCAAAATCATATGTCGCATTAAGTGCCAAGTATTACTTGATATCACTATAAATATCAAAAAGCCCTTGGTGAGAACCCATAGTGATTCAAAACAAAAGGGGATGGTAACCAATTCATAATAACCATTACGGTTACCATCCCCTTTTGTTTTGAATCGCTGTGGGTTCTCACCAAGGGCTTTTTGATATTTATTAATATTTAATGGTGACATTATACGGAACGTTTTGATTATTTTTGATATTACTATGTACACACTCAGTCAATGTGACGCCCTGGACAAGCCAGGGGTCACAGGTAATGACATCACCACACCCTACACCCCGGTTAGGCACATCAAAGCTAGACCCAAAAATCCTTGTTGCCTTCCTCCAGGGGCTGATGTTCACACCAGGGGGTGGGCCAGGTGGTTGGTCCCGCCCACCGAGGAGTACACAGTCCTGGAGGCGGGAAAAGAGTGGAGTTAAGCTAGGGAAGTAAAAGTGGAAGGAGTAAAGTAAAAGTGGAGTAGAGCAACTGACTGAGAGCGTCCGGGTGTGTGCCCCGGACAGAGACAGCAAGGTTAGCAGACGGCGGTGACCGTCTGCAGGAGTGGCCTATCGGAGTTGCCGTAAGGACCGTGGACGGGCGGTGGCCCGGCGGTACCGGACCGGTACACAAGGAGAAGCCAGCACCATTGGCAGGGGCCTTTCAGACCCCGGCAAGGCTTGGAGTCGCCGTGAATTTGCCAAATCCGTCAGTGAAGGGGACCTCCGGGTTTCCAAACAACTAAGTCCCGATTGAAGGCAACAGTCCAACCGTATGAGAGAGACACCGCCACCGCCAAGGCACCAGTTTCTCAGGGCCAGCGCCTGCGGGCAAAGAAGGGCTCCTCCGGCCCATATCCAAGCCGGGGAGCGGGTTACCGGTGGGAACCCATTGGAACCAACAGAAGTACTAGGTGCAGGGAAAGAGACAGTCACCGTTAACTACCGGGGAAAAGCAACAGCAGCCGTCCGTGGGAACCGTCTTTCCAGCCGTGTGTTTTACCGAGAACTGTGTCATCGTCTCAGGCTGAGTGAGTACCACCGTGCCGTGCGGCACAGCGCTGCCCCCGCGACCCTGCACCTCACCAGGCCCCGCAACCGGCCTGCCATCACCCATCCTCCACCCCATCACTGGGCCCCGGGACAACCAACCCCTACCCACGGAGGGGAGAATTAACAACTCAGCTGCTCCCTGTCACCGCTCCCGGGATCCCCATACAGAGCAGCGGTGGTGTTACCAAAAATCACCACAACCATGGGTGGCGTCACGGACAATAACCAAATCCCCACCACCAATCCACCCCTTTCACTCACGGGCGAGGAGCGCCGCTCGAGTCCCCGGGATCCGGCATACCGCTCGAGCCACCACCGAGCAGCGGCAGCAGCAGCAGCGGCCGGACCCGAGCAGTGGGAGAGTGCGGCGTCCCCTCCTCCGCCCGCGACAGCAACACCTCTCAATCTCCTTTGCAGGGAAGGGTGAAGCCGGCTAAAGGCTGCATCAGGCAGAGTCAGATCCCTTTTGCACAAGACTGGCTTTCCAAACTACGCTGCTGTTTCAGTGTAAAACATACCTGGCTACAATCACATAGTCAGGCAGAATGTCTCTAATGAAAGGTTACCTTTCATATTTTTCTTTTCATTTTAGCAGTCAGCTTTTAATGCAAATCAAATCTTGAGAACAATCTTAACAAAGGTCCACCAAAGTCTACAGCTGTTTGAGGTGAACTTTTTCATCTTGGTAGTAACAATAGAATTAGACATTTGCAAAATAAAAGATTCGTAACATTTTTTTTATTTGTAAATTGCAGGACTACTTTTGGCCATAAGTCTTAAGACATGACTGAGTAGCTGGAATGATTCCTCACAATACCATTTTATATTATTCTGGATTTGATTTACTATCATTATTATGATCTCATTCTTGATTATTATGTAAACTACATAATTGCTCAATAAAGAAAATTAACAAAACCTTAAAGTGATGTGATTTTCTTTCAAATGGGACTGGAGTGGTTCTGAAAAACGATGAAACCGCTAGAAGGTGAGTATAATACAGAGAGCTTACACTTCTTGTATGTGCCCATGATCAAGTCTCACTGCGTCCTGGACGCAGCAGGTCCTGACCTGCGAGTCTCCTTTGCAGGAGAATGCAGGAGACCGCAGCTGCTCGTACCACAATCAGAGTTCAGTGTTCTGCGGTTTCCTGCTTGTGTTCTCCCTACAGAGGACACATGTGAATCCACAGCAAAAAATGAACATGCGGCAGTCTGGAAGACGCACTGCAGGTCAGTGTTTACTGCGGAATAAACAAGCACAGTGGGAACGGGATGTCTAGAAATCCCATCCACTGTGCTTGTACTGTACAACGCAGCATTTTGGACGCAGCTGAAGTATGCTGCATCCAAAATGCTGCAAACACTGATCGTGGGCATGCACCCTTAAAGCTCCATTCCAGCGCTGAAAAAAACATCGCTGGAGTGGTTGTTTAAATATGTATGGCTTTTCTAGTGGACATGGCAAATGGCCAAGATAGAAAAACTGCTTTAACTTATTCAAAAGCTAAACTATGGCTGAGAAGACAGTGCTGTAAGCTGCACATACTAAAATTGGCCACGTGGGAAAGAGTTGTGTTCACATGGAAAACCCATGAACCTTTTCTGGCAAAGAAAAACTTTGTAATATATGAGAAAAGAAGAAAGATGTTTGCAAGAAACTCTCAAGAAGGTTTTATAGGGATTTGATATTCAACTTCTACAAAATTTGATTCACTGTTGTATGGTACTTTTATCGGCTATAAGAGGGTATTAAACCTCACATTGTGCAAATAAACTAATAACACAGGTATCGATGTTGCTCTAGAATCCACAAATCTTAATGACAAAAATGATTTAATCACATAAAAGCCGATTCATCATTGCTTTTGCGCCTTTTTATGTCTAGTTTTGTTTTTTTTCTGTGGCTGTTTTTTGTTTTAGTTTTTCATTCACTCCTTTTCAAAGTCACTCTTTTACAGTCTTGTTCAAGATAATAGCAGTCCAATATGACTATCCAGATTATTCATTGTTTTTGGTTTAAATTATATTACCACATGTCAAACAATTTACCAGTTATTTCAGTAGATTCTTAGAAAACCACCAGACTCGGCATTCATGATCTCCAGGTTTTTGAGTCTGTGTATTTGAATAATTAATTAAAAGGGGTGTGTTCAAAGTAATAGCGGTGTGGAGGTAAATTAGTGGGGTCAATCATTTTAAGAAGAAACCGGTGGGAATCAGGTTGCCCTTATTTAAGGGTGAAGCCAGCACATGTTGTACATGCATTTCCCCTTGAAAGCCTGAGAAATACGGGTCATTCAAGACATTGGTCAGAACAGCCTTCTTTGATTAAAAAGTTGATTAGAGAGGATAAAACTCATAAAAAAAAGTGCAGACAATGATTGGCTGTTCCGCTAAAATGATATCCAATGCTTTAAAATGGAAAGCATAAACAGTCAATAATCAGACAGTCTAAAGTTAACTGTGAGTACTGTGACTGTTAGAAGACACCTGAGTGAAGCTAATCTATCAGCAGGAATTCCCCACAAAGTCCCACTGTTAAAAAAAAGACATATACTGAAGAGGATACATTTTGCCAGAGAACACATCAACTGGCCTAAGGAGAAATGAAGAAACATTTTGTGGACCGATGAAAGTAAAATTTGTTCTTTTTAGGTCCAAGCGCCGTAAACAGTTCATGAGATAACCACCAATTTCTGAAATCAAGCCACAGTCACTCTGAAGACAGTGAAGCATGGTGGTGCAAGCATAATGATAGGGACATCTTCCTCTTACTATGGTGCCAGGCCTATTTACCAGATACCAGGGATCATGGACCAGTTTGCATATATCAAACTACTTGAATAGATCATGTTGCCTTACACTGAAGAAGTAATGCCCTTGAAAGATAGCAACCCTAAACACACCAGTAAATGAGCAAAACCTTGGTTCAAGTCCAACAAAATTGAGGTTATGGAGTGGCCAGCCCAATCCCTGGACCTTAATCCAATAGAAAACTTCTGGGGTGACATCAAAAATGCTCTTTCTGAGGCAAAGCCAACAATTGAAAATAAATTGTGGCACGTAGTCAAAGCATCCTGGGCTGGAATAACTGTTAACAGGTGCCAGGAGTTGGTTGACTCTATGCAACATATATGTGAAGCACTTCTAAAAAACTGTGGTTATAAAATGAAATATTAGGTTAGTGATTCATAAGAATGCTAAATCCTAAATAAAAAAGAGGACACATTTTGAGTACGGTATGTAAAGACAAATGCAGACATTGCTATTTTTTTGTAACAGTCCAATGTTCATTTTTTGATCTTTTCGGTAAAGTAGTTAAAAATTCTATACATTTCTCTGCATGTTTTGATTTAGAAAACTTAGTGCAAGGTTCCCAATGCATGGAAGTAAAAACTATTATAAAGATTTTGGGCTTAGCTCATGTTTTTTAACACACTCCTATTATTTTGAACACAACTGTCTGTGTTCATCTGTTGTTGTTTTTTTAGATTGCCATCATGGGCTAGGGATAGATCTCCCAGATGTTTTCACTTGATATATGATTTGCGACTTTTCTAAAAGTTGTTACATTTTTTGCTCAAATGTGTGGTCCCTGGAGTGATGATATTTACCCTAGATTTTTTTGCGGTGCAATTTTTGTGACATTTTGTAAATGACTCAACTTTTTGTGCTAAAACGTCATGCAAAGATTAAAGACCTTTTATGACTTTGCGGAAAAAACTCATGAACTGCCTAAGGCACTTTGAAGAGTTTGGTACAAAAAAAATTGAATGATACTACAAGTGACTTCGCAAAAAGGCAAATGATGAATTGAGCGAAAAATGTTTTGGTTGTTGAGTTTTTAATTACGACTCCTAATTTGGTTAATTCCAGGGCTAAATATGATTTTGACTTGTTAATATTTTTTCTTTTGCTTTGTTCACAGAGCAGTGGACTTCCTGCAGTCATCGCCATACTCATCATCTTGCTTTTGATAGCACTTGCATTATTTTGGTGGTTTTGGCCTCTTTGCTGCAAACTGGTAAGCTATCATTGTGAGAATAACCTGCAAATGTGTTTTCTTTGTCCATGGATTCCTGATCATCTATACTTTCTGAAATTAAAGTCTAGAAACTAGACAATAGAGAGACAATTAATAGAAATGGTCCTCCATATGGTGTCTTGAGTACAAGTGATAAGCCAGATGTTTACAAATTCTCTAAAACCATTGTCTTTATGTTTTAGAGGGGGGCAGCTTAAGAGGGAGGTATTACCTGGTCTATCCATACTGAAATATTTTAGAAATGTACTTGGAATGAAATTGCTGGTTTGTAGTCCATTATAGTCCATCATCTGTTATATGTTAATCCATTCGAAAAATATATATTTATTTATTTTAGATATAAAATAATATTTTATTTCATCTATAATTTAATGCGTTTTCTCCTGCTGGCAGTTTCTCCATGTCAACAGTGCTGTCTTGCCGGCCACTGCTAACAGTTTTAACATTAGTAGCTTTTGTAATCTCTACTAGTGGATATATACTTTTTGATGCACTTGCATTTAGATATCCTAACTGTAGTCAGATTATCATGAATGCAGTTTTTAATTTGATATTGTTACTGGACAAAGTGAATCAGCATCAAAGCAATCAACATTTTTGCCTAAAAGCACTCTTAGAAACGCTGGTAATGCATAGGTAAGCTGACTTGTTTTGTTTGCGATCAGGAAAAACATGCAAACATAGGAAAAAAAAATTATACAAACATCTGCTATTTTACCATTATCTTCCTGTAATACTGAAACATGAATATTTGACCTTGGTTGCCTTTTAAAAGAATGAAAAACATATATTTGTCAAATATTAGATCATTGTGTATTGAAATACTTAGCATTTCATTAAAACTCTGCAATGTGGTCCAAAAATCCCAATGCATACAGTAGAGACAAAAACTGCATAATGTTAGAACAAACTGCAAACTTACTAATCTGTTGTTTTACAGAGGTTAAAATCTGCTGCAAAAATGTATTTCAAAATCATTATGACACAGTGGCATAAAAAACAAGTTGCCAAGTTAGGTTAAAGCATGTTATAATGGTTTATACTTTGCAAACTCAAGATATTCTGATATTTTGTGTTATTTTATAAACTAGGAAGGTGCTATCATCTTGCTGTAGACCTTATTATGAGTGTCTTCAGTACTAATCACCTTGCAGACTAACCATTTACATTTATTGACTCATAGGTGACATCTCCTCTGATTGGAGTTATTTTGTTGCCTTTTTTTCTCCATTCAGCCCAGATAACCATGAAGAGTTCTTCCAACTACGTTACTACAGAGTTTTCTGCCTAGATCTATTTGTCTCCCTAAATTTGTAACAGATCCTAATTAGTGATGAGCGAGTACTAAAAAGCTTGGGTGCTCGAGGCTCGGGCCGAGCATCCCAAGATACTCGTGTACTCGGCCCGAGCACCGAGCCCAATGTTATCCTATGGGAGACCCGAGTATTTTTATGAAATGACCCCCGACAGCATGTAGAAACCCTAAAAATGTCACAAAAGTCTCAGAAGAGTGCTCAAATGACATGGCAACAGCATGGGGAAGACCCCTTGAAGCATTTATCACTCAAAAGTCATAGCTGTGAACAATTTTGTCCGCGTTTTACGCCATTTTTACGGACTCACCAGAAAACCTTCCAAAATGACACCAAAATGAATTTTCATGGCGGAAATGTTAAGGGCACATACCCAATAGTGAGATAGAGCTAATGTATGTTACTTTTTGAAATCAATACATGAAAGATTTTACGTAAAACATTGTGTGGCACTCCGATGTCCCTGAGAAGAGACGTACATAAAGGCCTCTGAGTCTAATGTGCCCATTTTGAGGAAGTGAGTCTTTGTAGTATTTTCCTTTGCCAGGGCAGTCCAAAATTGTGAGGTTCACCAATGCCCCTGCATACAGACGTGCATGATGGCCTGTAAACCTGAAGTGCCCATTATAAGGAAGTGGGTCTATTGTAGTATAGCCCTTAGGCAGGGCAGCAAAAAATTGGGAGGCTCCACGTTGTCCCTGGATAGAGACGTGCATGAGGGCCTCAAAACATTAAGTGTCCATTGTCAGGAAGTGGGTGTATTATAGTATAGCCCTTCGGCAGGGCAGCCAAAAATTGGGAGGCTTCACGTTGTCCCTGGATAGAGACGTGCATGAGGGCCTCAAAACATTAAGTGTCCATTGTCAGGAAGTGGGTGTATTATAGTATAGCCCTTTGGCAGGGCAGCCAAAAATTGGGAGGCTCCACGTTGTCCCTGGATAGAGACGTGCATGAGGGCCTCAAAACATTAAGTGTCCATTGTCAGGAAGTGGGTGTATTATAGTATAGCCCTTTGGCAGGGCAGCCAAAAATTGGGAGGCTCCACGTTGTCCCTGGATAGAGACGTGCATGAGGGCCTCAAAACATTAAGTGTCCATTGTCAGGAAGTGGGTGTATTATAGTATAGCCCTTTGGCAGGGCAGCCAAAAATTGGGAGGCTCCACGTTGTCCCTGGATAGAGACGTGCATGAGGGCCTCAAAACATTAAGTGTCCATTGTCAGGAAGTGGGTGTATTATAGTATAGCCCTTTGGCAGGGCAGCCAAAAATTGGGAGGCTCCACGTTGGCCCTGGATAGAGACGTGCATGAGGGCCTCAAAACATTAAGTGTCCATTGTCAGGAAGTGGGTGTATTATAGTATAGCCCTTTGGCAGGGCAGCCAAAAATTGGGAGGCTCCACGTTGTCCCTGGATAGAGACGTGCATGAGGGCCTCAAAACATTAATTGTCCATTGTCAGGAAGTGGGTGTATTATAGTATAGCCCTTTGGCAGGGCAGCCAAAAATTGGGAGGCTCCACGTTGTCCCTGGATAGAGACGTGCATGAGGGCCTCAAAACATTAAGTGTCCATTGTCAGGAAGTGGGTGTATTATAGTATAGCCCTTTGGCAGGGCAGCCAAAAATTGGGAGGCTCCACGTTGTCCCTGGATAGAGACGTGCATGAGGGCCTCAAAACATTGTTCCCATTGCAAAGGAGCGGGTCTCCTGTCGTTGTAATGTCCATTCTGCAAAGAATGGGTGAAAAAAATTACCACTGGGGGTATACCTGAAACAAAGGCCTAACTATTGTAACGGTCATCATGGTGGCGCATGAGGAGAAGGAGGAGCAGTCCAGCGATTATCCAAAGTCCAGAAGTGTGTACCCATGGGTGACTGGAGGTACATGGCAAATTCCCGTTACAAACTTTAAATTCCGCTCTCATTTGCTGGTGGTGTGGTGAAGTCTGGCCCAATCCAACCCTTGTTCATCTTGATCAGAGTCAGCCTGTCAGCATTTTCAGTTGACAGGCGGGTGCGTTTATCTGTAATGATTCCACCTGCGGCACTAAAAACACGCTCTGACAAAACGCTAGCGGCAGGGCAGGCCAGGACTTCCAAGGCGTAGAGAGCCAATTCATGCCACGTGTCCACCTTGGATACCCAATAATTGTAAGGCACAGAGGAATGTCGGAGTACAGTTGTTCGATCTGCAAGGTACTCCTTGAGCATCTGGGCAAACTTAGGATTTCTTGTGGCACTACCCCACACCTCAGGGGCTGTGGTACGTGAGGGGCTGAGAAAACTGTCCCACATCTTAAAGACTGTTCCCCTACCTCTGGCGGATTGGACCTGTGCCTCTCTCGGCTGTACGCCTTGGTTGTCCACTGATTCCTGACCTATGCCGCTAGCGTTTTGTGAGGGGAATGCTTTGCCTACTTCCGTGACTATGGCCTTCTGGAACTGCTGCATTTTGGTTGACCTCTCCGCCTCGGGAATAAGAGACATAAAGTTCTCCTTGTAGCGTGGGTCTAACAGTGTTACCAACCAGTATTGATTGTCGGCCAAGATGTTCTTAACGCGAGGGTCACGAGACAGGCAGCTTACCATAAAGTCAGCCATGTGCGCCAGACTCTTAACAGCCAGGACTTCAGTAGCCTGACCAACACGATGACTGAACATGCTGTCCTCCTCCTCCTCCTCCTCCTCATCTACCCTGTCCTCTGGCCAGCCACGCTGAACCGAGGATATGACTGGTGTGCATGTCATATCCTCAATTTGGCTGGAGAGTTGCTCCATGTCTTCATCCTCCTCCTCGTCATAGTCCTCCACTGCACGTTGTGATGAGACGAGGCTGGGCTGTGTGTTATCACCCACACCCACTACTGTTTCTTGCTGCAACTCATCGCGCTCCGCCTGCAATGCATCATGTTTGTTTTTGAGCAGAGACCGTTTTAGAAAGCAGAGTAGCGGTATGGTGACGCTAATAATGGCGTCATCACCACTCACCATCTTGGTGGAGTCCTCAAAGTTTTGGAGGATGGTACATAGGTCGGACATCCATCTCCACTCCTCAGGTGTTATGTGTGGAGTTTGACCCATTTCCCGACGGCTTAGGTGATGCAGGTACTCAACAACTGCCCTCTTCTGCTCACATATCCTGACCAACATGTGCAGAGTTGAATTCCAACGCGTGGGGACATCACACACCAGTCTGTGAGCCGGAAGATGCAAACGGCGCTGAAAGCCGGCAAGGCCGGCTGAAGCAGTAGGTGACTTTCGAAAATGTGCAGACAGGCGGCGAACTTTTACCAGCAGATCAGACAGCTCTGGGTATGACTTTAAAAACCGCTGAACCACGAGGTTGAGCACATGGGCCACGCATGGAACATGTGTCAGCTGGCCTCGCCTCAAAGCCGCCACCAGGTTCCGGCCATTGTCACACACGACCTTTCCTGGCTTTAGGTTCAGAGGTGTGAGCCAGTGATCTGCCTGCTGTTTCAGAGCTGTCCACACCTCTTCTGCATTGTGGGGTTTGTCACCTATGCAGATTAGCTTCAGCACAGCCTGTTGCCGCTTCGCCGAGGCAGTGCTGCAGTGCTTCCAGCTTGGGACTGGTGTGGAGGGTAAAGTGGATGAGGATGCGCAGGAGGAGGAGGAGGCTGAAGAGCATGACATTCCGGAGCTGTAGAGTGTGGGTGAAACCCTGACTGAGGTAGGGCCAGCAAACCTTGGTGTGGGAAGGACGTGTTCCGTCCCTCGCTCAGACTGGGTCCCAGCTTCCACAATATTAACCCAGTGTGCTGTCAACGAGATGTAGCGGCCTTGCCCACAAGCACTTGTCCACGTGTCTGTGGTTAGGTGGACTTTGGGTGAAACAGCGTTGTTCAGGGCACGTGTGATGTTTTGTGACACGTGGTTATGCAACGCGGGGACGGCACACCGGGAGAAATAGTGGCGGCTGGGGACCGAGTAACGTGGGACAGCTGCCGCCATCAGGTCGCGGAATGCTTCTGTCTCCACCAGCCTAAAAGGCAACATTTCCAGCGCAAGCAGTCGCGAAATGTTAGCATTTAGAACTGTGGCATGTGGGGCGTTGGCAATGTATTTGCGCCTGCGTTCAAAGGTTTGCTGAATGGATAACTGAACGCTGCGCTGGGACAAGGACGTGCTTGATGATGGTGTTATTTCTGCGTAGGCAACTACAGGTGCAGGACCGGAGGAGGCTTGTTCGCAGGCAGCATGGACAGGGGATTGGCTCGCATGCACAACCAGCGAAGACGTAGCAGTGACATCAGCAAGCACTGCTCCTCGACTCTGTTGTACTTCCCACAAAGTCGAGTGCTTGGCTGACATGTGCCTGATCATGCTGGTGGTGGTCAGGCTGCTAGTTTTGGTACCCCTGCTGATGCTGGCACGGCAGGTGTTGCAAATGGCCTTTTTAGGATCATCTGGAGCCAACTTAAAAAACTGCCAGACTCGGGAAGACCTAACATTTGTACAGGCACCTTGTGTCGTCGTGTTGTTCCGGGGAACGGTTGTCTGACTTCTGCCTGGAGCCACCACCCTGCTTCTTACTGCCTGTTGGGATGATACGCCTCCCTCCCCCTGTGCACTGCTGTCCTCGCTCTGCATATCCTCCTGCCAGGTTGGGTCAGTTACTGGATCATCCACCACGTCGTCTTCCTCTTCCGCACCCTGCTCCTCCTCCTGACTTCCTGACAATTGTGTCTCATCATCGTCCACCCCTTGTTGAGACACGTTGCCAACTTCGTGAGAACGTGGCTGCTCAAATATTTGGGCATCTGTACATACGATCTCCTCATGACCCACTTCAACATGAGCTGGCGAGAGGCCAGAATGTGCGAATGGAAACGTGAACAGCTCTTCCGAGTGTCCAAGTGTGGGATCATTAATGTCCGAGGACGTGTACTCAGCCTTGTGGTAGGAAGGAGGATCAGGTTCTGAAATGTGCGGTGCAGTATCACGGCTACTGACACTTGACCGTGTGGAAGACAGAGTGTTTGTGGTGGTGCCAATCTGACTGGAAGCATTATCCGCTATCCAACTAACAACCTGTTGACACTGGTCTTGGTTCAAGAGCGGTGTACTGCTGCGGTCCCCAAGAATTTGGGACAGGACGTGCGAGCGACTAGATGTGGCCCTTTGTTGTGGCGAAATTAGAGCTTGCCCACGACCTCGGCCTCTGCCTGCACCACCATCACGTCCACTTCCTTGTTCCTTGCCAACGCCCTTGCGCATTTTGCAATGCTGTGCTGACGTGTATTCACTAGACTTGTGCGTTATATCCAAGTTTGTGCAAATCGTGCACCTGTACGCTGCCACCGACAGGCACACACGTGCGGTTTTTAAATGCAAGCACGGACGCACTAAGAACCTAACAGGTTTTTAGGAGCAAAAATTAATGAGAAGTCTGACACTATCAGCCACTGCTGACTGACGTGTATTATACACTAAACTTGTGCGTTATATAATAGTTTGGTAAAAACGCACACAAGTGCACCTGTACGCTGCCACCGACAGGCACACACGTGCGGTTTTTAAATGCAAGCACGGACGCACTAAGAACCTAACAGGTTTTTAGGAGCAAAAATTAATGAGAAGTCTGACACTATCAGCCACTGCTGACTGACGTGTATTATACACTACACTTGTGCGTTATATAATAGTTTGGTAAAAACGCACACAAGTGCACCTGTACGCTGCCACCGACAGGCACACACGTGCGGTTTTTAAATGCAAGCACGGACACACTAAGAACCTAACAGGTTTTTAGGAGCAAAAATTAATGAGAAGTCTGACACTATCAGCCACTGCTGACTGACGTGTATTATACAATACACTTGTGCGTTATATAATAGTTTGGTAAAAACGCACACAAGTGCACCTGTACGCTGCCACCGACAGGCACACACGTGCGGTTTTTAAATGCAAGCACGGACGCACTAAGAACCTAACAGGTTTTTAGGAGCAAAAATTAATGAGAAGTCTGACACTATCAGCCACTGCTGACTGACGTGTATTATACACTACACTTGTGCGTTATATAATAGTTTGGTAAAAACGCACACAAGTGCACCTGTACGCTGCCACCGACAGGCACACACGTGCGGTTTTTAAATGCAAGCACGGACGCACTAAGAACCTAACAGGTTTTTAGGAGCAAAAATTAATGAGAACTCTGACACTATCAGCCACTGCTGACTGACGTGTATTATACACTACACTTGTGCGTTATATAATAGTTTGGTAAAAACGCATACAAGTGCACCTGTACGCTGCCACCGACAGGCACACACGTGCGGTTTTTAAATGCAAGCACGGACGCACTAAGAACCTAACAGGTTTTTAGGAGCGACAATTACTGAGAAGTCTGACACTATCTGGACTGTTTTAGACTGTGTACACCAGCCCCAGATATGATGAAGGCTGGTATACGGTCACCACTAGGAATGGCTATATACCCTGCCTGCCTGCCTGTATACTGCTACAATAGTCCTGACAAGGACTCTTCTGGTCACTAGCCTGTATTCCGACCTGGCTATACCCTGCCTGTATACAGCAACAATAGTCCTGAGAAGGACTCTGCTACTGTACTCTGACCTGGCTATACCCTGCCTGCCTGTATACAACTAGAATAGTCCTGAGAAGGACTTTTGGTCACACTGTTTGCAGCCCTGCTACGGAAATAGCTATAAAGGGCCGCAAACCTTTCCCTGAAGCAGCGACACTCTCCCTGCACTGACTGTCGGGATGGCTGTGAGCAGAGCACAGTGCGCCCGCCGGTATAAAGGCTCGGTCACGCTGTGCGGGCCGGCCAATCACTGCAATTCCACAACTAACAGGGCTGTGGCATTGCAGTGGTCTGCCAGCCAATCCCTGCATGAGGGCTGGCTCTCAAAAGAGCGCCAACATGCAGGGATGAAGACCACGAGTACAGCACGAGTATCGCGAGATTACTCGGTCCCCGTCGAGTAGCCCGAGTACAGTGATACTCGTGCGAGTACCGAGTAGTAACAAGCATGCTCGCTCATCACTAATCCTAATACTATATACTACAGTGGGTATGGAAAGTATTCAGACCCCTTCACATTTTTCACTCAGTCAGTTTCATTGCAGCCATTTGGTGAATTCAAAAAAGTTCATCTTTTTTTCTCAGTAATGTACACTTTGCTCCCTATCTTGACAGAAAAAACAGAAATGTAGACATTTTTGCAAATTTTCAAAACAAAAACACTGAAATATCACATGGTCGTAAGTATTCAGACCCTTTGCTCAGACACTCATATTTAAGTCATATGCTGTCCATTTCCTTGTGATCCTCCTTGAGATGGTTCTACTCTTCCACCGTAGGGCTTAATTAAACTGATAGGACTTGATTTGGAAATTCACACACCTGTCTATATATCAGACCTCACAGCTCACAGTGCATGTCAGACCAAATGAAAATCATGAGGTCAAAGGAACTGCCCATGGAGCTCAGAGGCAGAATTTTGGCAAGGCACAGATCTGGCCAAGGTTACAAAAGAATTTCTTTAGTACTTAAGGCTCCTAAGACCACAGTGGCCTCCATAATCCTTTAAATGGAAGAAGTTTGGGACCACCAGAACTCTTCCTAGACCTGGCCATCCAGCCAAACTGAGCAATCATGGGAGAAGAGCCTTGGTGAGAGAGGTAAAGAATAACCCCAAGGTCACTATAGCTGAGCTCCAGAGATGTAGTAGGAAGATGGGAGAAAATTGCACAAAGTCAACTATTACTGCAGCCCTCCACCAGTCGGGCCGTTATGGCAGAGTGGCCAGACGGAAGACTCTCCTCAGTGCAAGACATATGAAAGCCCACATAGAGTTTAAAAAAAATACATAAGGGTCTCCCAGACTATGAGAAATAAGATTCTGTGGTCTGATGAGATGCAGATAAAACTTTTTGGTGATAATTCACAGCAGTATGTGTGGAGAAAACCAGGCACTGCTCATCACCTGCCCAATACAATCCCAATGGTGAAAAATGGTGGTGGCAGCATCATGCAATGTGGGTGTTTTTAGCTGCAGGGACAGGACGACTGGTTGCAGTTGAAGGACAGATGAATGCAGCCAAGTACAGAGAATTCTGGAAGAAAACCTCTTCCAGAGTACTCTGGACCTCAGATTTGGCCGAAGGTTCACCTTCCAACAAGACAATGACCCTAAGCACACAGCTTAAATAACAAAGGAGTGGCTTTAGAACAACTCTGTGACCATTCTTGACTGACCCAGCCAGAGCCCTGACCTAAACGCAATTGATCATCTTTGGAGAGACCTGAAAATGGCTCTCCACCAATGTTCACCATCCAACTTGATGGAACTGGAAAGGGCCTACAAGGAAGAATGACAGAGGATCCCCAAATCCAGGTGTGGAAAACTTGTTGCATCATTCCCAAGAAGACTTTTGGCTGTACCAGCTCAAAAGGGTGCTTCTACTCAATACTGAGCAATGGGTCTGAATACTTATGACCATGTGATGTTTCAGTTTTTCTTGTTTAAAAAAAAAATATGCAGAAATTTCTACATTTCAGTTTTTTCTGTCAAGATGGCGTGCAGAGTGTACATTAATGAGAAAAAAAAATCTTTTTTGAATTTACCAAATGGCTGCAATGAAACAAAGAGTGAACAATTTAAAGATGTCTGAATACTTTCCGTACCCATTGTATACTTTGCCTCCTGAAGTTATAATGTCTACTGTACCCTGGCAATTTTCATCTTTCCCAGTTACCATGCTGTCATGCTACATCCAGTTATGTAGGCCTGACCAGAACTCAATAATGTAGACTGAAACAGAAGGCATGATGACCTGATCAAATTCTAATCTTGAAAGAGTAAAGTTGAATATTAAGGCAGCAAGCCACAGAATTCCTTGCATGTGCCTATATCTGTGTCTCATAGGATATGTTGAAAGTATTCCTCTCCTCAGTTACCTACTTTAACAATCCTTTTTCGATAACTATTGTGATGCCTTCCATGGAAATAACCTTTTATAATAAGGATTTACTATGAAGAAGTAATCAGTAAGAAGATTGTTGATACCCAAACTTTTTTTGTGATAGGTGTATCATCAGGCAGGACAGGATGTTAAGAGACACCAGGTCTTAGAATAAGCACTGGTCCAAGCATTGAGATACACATTTATCATATATTTATGGTATGTTCTGTGGCTATGTGATAAACATCTAAGATGAAAATACCCGTATAAAAAAACTAAACCCTGAGTACCCTGAACCCACTGAAGAAAATAATCCTGAAATATACTCACTTTTTTTCTAAAACATATGCTATAGACTTAAATTCTTTTGTAGCTTAGGCTAGTTTCACACATCTGGCTTTTCTCCGGATTGACGGATTCGGTGCATGCCAGTACAGTGTATACAGTACAATGGCAGGGCGACAAGCGCCGGTCACATGCTGTCATGTGACCAGAGCATGTGACCCGGAAGTTGTGGCGCTGCCATTGTACTGTATACACTGTACTGGTGTGCGCCGAATCCGTCAAACCGGCGAAAAGCCGGATGTGTGAAATCAGCCTTACTTGTCAGTTTTGCTGTATAGACTGGTGTAGAATAAGCAAAGTTCTTCTATTTTTTTTTAATTGACTAGTGCCTAATGTTATGATGAATAAATACGATTAGGGATGATCGAATACCTCAAATATTCGGCTTCGCGAATATCCGGTGAATAGGTCACCGCTATGCGAATATTTGATGTGTAATGTAAGTCTATGGGAAGCCCGAATAGTTCCGAATAGTTGTTATTTGGGTTTCCCATAGACTTACATTGCACATCGAATATTCGCGACCTATTCGGCAAATATTCGCGAAGCCGAATATTTGAGGTATTCGATCATCCCTAAATATGATGTAACCTTTTCCAAACATATACTAGATATGTAGGGTAGATGATGGGAATCCGTGTATAATGCGGGCCCACGAGCTGAGCCTGCACCATATACAACAGGTATCAGCTAGCACCTGTCTCTCACAGCAGCTTCTAGTGGCTGCTGGGCAATCTTTTAGTTGCTACCAGTATCTTCTGTCTGGTACAATGGCAAATAGGTGATATTGTGACGCCCTGGGCAAGCCAGGGGTCACAGGTCACAACACCACACGCACCCCACATTCCCTGCAGGAACACCAAGGTCAGACCAGAAACCCTTGTTGCCTTCCTCCAGGGGCTGATGTCCACACCAGGGGGTGGGCCAGGCGATTGGCTCCACCCACCGAGGAGTTCACAGCCCTGGAGGCGGGAAAACCAGGCAGTTAGCTCAGGCAGAGCTTGAGTGTGGAGCTAAGATAGAGTTTGGAGTTTGAAGTAGAAGGAGTAAACAGTGGAGTTGTAGTGAGAAAAGGAAGAAGGAGAAAGAGAAAAGTGACAGCAAGAAGCCTGAAGTTGGTCCGGGTGTTTGCCCCGGACTGAGACAGCAAGGTTGACAGACGGCGGTGACCGTCTGCAGGAGAGACTGCTCAGAGGTTGCCGAAAGGACCGTGGACGGGTGGTGACCCGGCGGTACCGGAGCGGTATACAAAGAACAGTCAGCACCAGGGCAGGGGCCTTTCGGATCCCGGCAAGGCTAGGAGTCGCCATAATTTGCCAAATTCGTCAGTGAAGAGGACCTCTGGGTCTCCCAACAACCAAGTCCCGATTGAAGGCAACAGTCCGACCGTTAAGGGGAGACACCGCCAAGGCACCAGTTTCCCAGGGCCAGCGCCTGCGGGCAAGAGTGGGGCTCCTCCGGCCCATATCCAAGTCGGGGAGCGGGTTACCGGTGGGAATCCATCGCTACCAAAGACTATACGTAGGTGCAGGGAAGAGACTGTCACCGTTAACTGCAGGGAACATCAGCACCGTAGCTGTCCGAGGGACCCGTCCAACCAGCCGCTTGTTTACCGAGAACTTTGTCATCATCTTTTGGCTGAGTGAGTACCTCCGTGCCGTGCGGCACAGCGCTGCCCCTGCGCCCCTGCACCTCCAGAGGCCCCATAACCCGCCTGTCCACCATCCCAACCCCATCACTGGGCCCCGGGACCACCAAACCCCCCTACCCACGGAGGGGCAAATCAACAACTGGCTGCTCCATACCACCACTCCCGGGATCCCCAGACAGAGCAGCGGTGGTGTCCACACAATCACCACAACCGTGGGTGGCGTCACGGACAATAAACTATCCCAACAATTCAACCCCTTTCACTCACGGGCGAGGAGCGCCGCTCGAGTCCCCGGGATCCGGCCCATCGCTCGAGCCACCGAGCAGCAGCAGGCCGCGGCAGCAGCCGCAGCCGGACTCGAGCAGTGGGAGAGCGCAGCGTCCCCTCCTCCGCCCGCGACAATATGATTCTCGGTTGGGGGCTGCTTCGGCACACATCAGCACTTCTTATACTTTCAACATGATCACAGAGTGCTGATCGGTTGCCATAGCAGCCAGGGCCTTCAGAAGGCTAAAACCTGTTGAATCCTATGGTGGAGTTTCACAGAAGATTATTCATTTCACAAGAGTATTGTAGTACATCATTGAAATGTTCAAAAGAGTGCAGGTTTACGTACCTTGAGGAAGCAAAAAAAGCAAAAAGAATTAAAAATAGTTTTTTACAAAATTTAAACAATATAATTATAATAATAATATTTTGATTTTCCCCCATTTTTAAATAAGTGCATTACGTTTGACCAAAATGATACCCATGAATGCAATAGCCATGAGTAATTTTTACAACACTGCTTACCTTAAAAATAAAACCCTAAAACAATGTTGAAATTTATTTTTTTCAACATTTAACTCCATTTGAAATTTTTTTCCTGTTTTCAGTACCTGATAAGGAAAAGTTAATGTTGTCTTTCAAAGTGGCAACTTGCAAAAATAAGTCTTAATATGTTGATGGAAAAAAATATGGTTCTTGGAGGAAGACCAGAAAAAAATGAAGGCGAATAAATTAAAATTGGCCAATAATAAAAGGGTTCAAAAATCGATATTATATATTATTCTTGTATTATGTAGTATTAGAGATAAATTTAGATTGGAATTGAATTCTACTTGAAATTTACAAAAATCGGCATTAGCCAACTGTAGATGTTTTGTTATTCACTGTCTGGCTGTCATTTTTATAAACTGTAAAAGGTCATCAAAATGTCAAAATAAACCTTATGCTCACCTCTCTGGCCCCTCTCTTCCTCACTGTCACCATCCCTTCAGCTTTGCTGAAATCCCTGAGCCTTATTCATTCATCATGGCGTTGGTTGAAAAATTGTGGGTGCGTTCGCAAAACCCTCCTGGTTCTAGAAAGGGAAACCTTGGAATTTCAGCACGGCCAATGGTGATCCTAAAGGGTGCTTTACACGCTGCGACATCGCTAGCGATCTCGTTAGCGATGTGACACGCCAGATTGCAGATGTGATCTGGGGTGTCACATCACTAATGAGATCTCTAGCGATGTTGCAGCGTGTAAAGTACCCTTAAGTCTAAATGAGGTCCGAATGGGTGTTGGAAAGGACCAGAAGGCCAGAAAGGTGAGCGGCGAGGTAAGTATAAGCATTTTTTTGTTACATATTACATTTATTAGGTTCAGAGGTTTAGAGAGATATTTAATTCATGAATAATAACTTATCCATTCAGCTCTGTTAAGTACGTATTCATTGTATTTTCATTTAATAAGATGTTAAAATAAGAAATATTTTGGGATAATACATAATTAGTGTACATAATTTAGTGATATAAAATAACTAAAACTAAAAAGATATTTAAAACAAGCAAACCAACTTTTCTAACTAAGTAAACCAGTTTCTTGCAAGTACAAATTGTAAAATTAGAAAAGGATGATCTTTTCCTTTAATTTTTTATGTAATTCAAATTAAATGAATTAATTTAATACCAGAGGATGCTTGTTTCCCCAGATCACTAGAATCATGGAAAAAGCTGTGGATTTTTCTTTTTATAGCAGAACAAAACATTAAATAAATAAATTAATAAATGCCCATAATGTATAATTAATAAATACCCATTATTATTATTATTATTATTATTATTATTATTATAATGTAAAGGTAGCAACATTGTTGTACTGTGTAATATTTATTTATGTAGCAAGCAATATATTTTGTAATATGTATATAATTTTAGAAAAGTGCGTGTTTAATTACAAATTTATTTTTTTTATCTAGGTCATTAAAGATCCACCCCCACCCCCACCAACTGCTCCTGTGGAAGAGGTAATCATGTAATGTTGTATATTGTTGCAGTACCATTTCAATTAACAATATGTATTACAAAAATTAAGTTGTTTAGACCATGAAGGGGGGGGGGGCGCTACTTTTTTTTGTTAATTGCTTATCCTTTGGATAAGGCGTCAATATCTGACTATGGGAGAACTATTCTCGACTCCGGCTGGAAGATCTCGGATGCTGTCAGAACACATCAGTGCCGTCATTTCTAAAGTTGCTGCAGTTGGGTACTGCAGATCTACCTCTTATTCACATTATTCAATTGAATGTGGTGGGTGGATCTCCATTACCCTGCCATGGTTACTATAGTTTTAATGGAGCTAAATTGTTTCTGCGGCATTCGAGAACTTTTGTATGCTGCCCTTTAGGGCTGATCCGGTGTCCCACACCTAAGATCATATATTGAGGGCCGATAGGCCGTGATTAAAAAAAAATAGTTGCCAACCTTTTTATTGATGCTGAAAAGAAAATGCAATAATAAAATATATTCAGATTTACATTCAACTGTGCAAGCAAATATTTATTCAAGTAAAGCAGATGTGAGTTGATTCATTATTTCATATTTAAAGGTTTATTCCCATCTTCATAATTGCATATTTTTAGATCATGCTTGTAAATGAAATCAATTTTGCAATTTACTACTTATTAGAAATCTCAGCTGTTCTTGAGATCCTAACACTTTTATTTACAGCTTATTGCCTTTGAGACCGACCACCGCTGCTAGACAGCCGAACATGTGCAGTGCTTACAAGCCCTTTTTTATTGCACTAGTAAGTAATATTTTGAAGCTGGCCAAGATTGCTGCTGTGATAAGTAACCTCTTTATCCAGGCCAACTTCAGTGCAGTGCTTACAAGCTGGATAGTAGTGGTCTCCTAATCATAATGCTGTAAACAAAATTGTTACTATCGCAAGAATGACTGCAGATCTTTACATGCAGTAAAATGCAAAACTGCTTATTTTTACAAGAACAATCCAGCTATGTCTGTCTGATTATAACTCTTTAAGGCTTGTATGTCATTTATGATGTCTATGGCAGCCAGTGCTTAAAATTTCTGTTTGTAGATGTATGGGAAATTGTTATCTGTAAACATCTTGATTTCCAGAAATATTGTACATATTTGCTCATCAAAACTAAAAAATGTGAGTACACACAGTGCAGTGTACGACATTTATAAAGTAAAAACAAAAAAGTGAGCCAGAGTATGAGTTGGTATACATGCAGCTTGTAAGCTCATGTTCACACTGGCCATAGGACAAAGAAAAACCAAAGACAAAAATAATACGGACGTTTATCCTACTGTAACTGAATAAAAGCATAGTGCATATAAATAAACATAGGGTACTTAGTAAACACTGTTTTTGATCAAAAAAAGCATAAAGCCCACGACCGCGACAAGGTTTACCCAGTCAGGACAGTAACTACAATCTCTAATATTAATACCTTACCATGGGTCAAAATAGGCCTAAATGTGAATAAGGACTGAGAGTGATTGGGTCCCAAACATTTATAAAGTGTTTGAAACATGTTTTGCACCTTATTATTTACTTCTGAAGTATATAGAAAAGGTAAGTAAGAGGAGGTGTAAGATTTACTGAATTTATTAACTATTATGTTTACTAAAGCCCCCTTTACACACAACAATATCACTAGCGATCTCGTTAGCGATGTGACACGCCCAGATCGTTGTTGCGATTTGCCAAGATCGCTCACAGGTCGTTTTGTAGCGGTCACACGTACACATCTCACAAACGACGCTACATGTTTCAGCGATATATTGTTTGACCAAGCCGGTCGTGTGGATGTTGTTCGTCGTTGGCAGGGTGTCAAACGTAGCAATATGTCTGCTGTGTTCCAAACTACGAACAATATTTTGAAACTGAACGACGTGTCAACAATCAACGATTTTCACCCTATTTGAGATCGTTCAGAGTCGCACGTAGGTGTCAAACGCAACGACGTCGCTAACGATGACGGAAGTGCGTCATGAAAACCGTGACCCCGACGACATATCGTCAGATAAATCGTAGCATGTAAAGCGGCCTTAAGATGAGCTGAAGTAGGCCTGGGATTTATTAATTATTTTGACAGAGAAAAATTGTGCAACTTACAGTAAGCCAGCCATAAGAAAACATGCATAATCTCTTCATGATATACATTTTTCATAAAATGTGCACCACTGTGATATATTGAAGGCACTATAGAGTCTCAACATAATCCATGTAAAACAGCTTAAATCTTTCTTCTTCTTGACTCCGGCTTGTGATAGAATTCTACCTTTTGAGCTCCTACAAGCAGAAGTCAGGAAATCAGGTTGAATCTGCATCACATAGCATACACAAGAGATTATGATTGTGCACAGAGCACTGACTAATAGTATAATCAGGAAGTGTGAGTCATGGTAGTTTTTTAACGTTTTTAACTCTACAGTTTATAATTGTATAATCCCCGTTCCTAAGTCACTACTAGGGGAAGAAACAGAGTAACAAGGAGGGTGTATAGGGTAAACTAAATTTGTGTTAAGTGACAGCTCACTCGGTCAATCTGATAATGGGAGGTTCTAGGCTTCCTCAGATGTTCCCTGTTGTCTGTGAGTGCCCAGCTACTTAGTTGAACAGTTAATTCCAGAACACTGCCAGTCATTGCATTCTGTTGGTGTTTTTTGGCCTAGTTTATCTGAGCTCTGTGTTCTGATCTACTGCTGAGAGATCTTTGACCACTTCTGACCTTCCATTTGTCTTGTCCCTTTGCTCTCATCTGCTATCCTCCAGGTATTCTGAATCCAGGTTGGCTACTCCTCGGTATATCCTCTATATCCTTGACATGCAGTCCTGGTACATGACCCCAGAACGTTTTAACTATCCTGCCTCAAGACTTGTCCGTGTAGTGACTAGCATTACACTCATACTGGTTCATCAATAAGTAAATAAAAAAAAATATGGGTCTCAAAAAATGGCAACACAAACTCAATTGTGGTTTTTTTTTACAAAGTTCTGAATTTTGCAACGGTATGGTATTGCTGTAACCATACTGTCCTGGAAAATCACTTGCTGGTCATTTTTTATCACAAATTGAACATCGTAAAATCAAAACCCAAAAAACAATGGAGGAAATTAGTATTTTTTAATTTTATTGCAACTTTTTTTGAGTACATTAAATGTTAAAATGAATGGTGTTAATAAAAACTACAGCACATGCTGCAAAAATATAAGCCTTCAGATCGTTATTTTGACGAAAAACACTTAAGGGCCCCATAAGAAATGAAGCAAGCAATGGTCTAGCATGTGCACTGTCGTTTCATTCTAACAGGGATAAAAGTGTTCCATTCTGGCAATTGGTGAAGGTCCCATTGTGCAGTCCCCGCCAATGGATGTTTTCACCTTTCCTTTGGATATCTTGTTTTCAGCTGTCACCCTCTTTAAAATCAGTAACAACATATCTAAAAACAAATCAATTGTACATACACAACTAAACAGACATACTGTAATTCCTAAAAATGAAATACTTTTTGTAATGTTAATATTTACAATAATGTAAATATATCTGTTTGAAAGATTTTATAGTCCTATATTTGTTACAGCAATTTATTAATACTTTTCACATTTATCTACGTAGGAGCCAGAAGAACTTCCTAATAAGAAATGGCCTACAGTTGATGCTAGTTACTATGGGGGTCGTGGAGTTGGTGGCATTAAGAGGATGGAGGTCTGTAGTCCACTGTATTACAAGTTAACATCAATATATTTTTGAAGAGATTGTTTTTAATATTGCACTGCTCAATGCTGTTAAACCATTTGAATGTCATTAATAATTACTGACTCACTGCCGTTTGTCATTACTGAATAAATGATGGGATCAGGTCTGATCATCCGTCATGTGCAACGAAAGATACGTTTGAGCCCGCATAAAAGGCAGGGATACGAGCTTTGACATAAATATACGTCAAAGGTCATGAATGGGTTAATGTACAAATCACTGGCAACAAAAGTGAGTACTCTCAAAAAAGAAAATAGCCAAATTGTGCCAAAATTGTCAATATTTTGTGTGGTCACTGTTATTTTCAAACACTGCCTTAACTCTCTTGGGCACAGAGTTCACTAAATCTTCATAAGAGCCACTGGAATCCACTTCAACTCCTTCATGATGCGATCACAGAGCTGGTGGATGTTAGAGACCTTTGCGCTCCTCCACCGACCATTTGAGGAGGCCCCATAGATGCTCAATAGGGTTTATGTCTGGAGACAGGGAAGAGTTCTGCCCAGCGCAAGAAGGAGAGATACGTCAGTAAATTTCCAGGTGCTTTATTCTGCTTGGTTTCCAATAAAAACGGTCATATAAACATATGAACAGTTAAGACATAGTCCTCCATGGATAATGACACAACAGCGACGCGTTTCGGCTACAGGAGTGTAGCCTTTGTCAAGTGGCTTTACTATGTGAACTGAGTCCTCTTTATACCCATACATGGAAAAGTTCTCCAAACAAACAGGTGTAGATTCTTGCTGAAATCCTCAGAATTAACCCATGATCCACTGGCTCAAGATGTATCACAGCACATTACAGGTACATGGGTTCAAATACAATATAAAAAACAAAAGATAGACACATTATATAACAGTTCTCTCATATCAAAAGACACTGCTTGAGAGTTACATCATAATATTCATATAATAAAAGTTACATGAAAAATACATGAATATATAACAATCAGAGTGATATGAATCATTACCAAAGAGAGTGTGTCACAATACAGATGCATTGTTATAATTGCCCTGTTCCTTACAATTGATGGAATAGCATATGTAGTAAATATTCCATACCCAAATACAATTGAATCCAGAGAGAAAAAAAAAAAAAGGGGAAAATTTTAATGGGTTTATAAACCTTTTCTATGTCTCCAGAGCTGAAACTACTATTGTATAACAGTTCTCTCGTATCAACAGACACTGCTTGAATGCTACATTATAGTATTCCCATGATAAAAATTACCTGAAAGATATATACAAATGTATAACAATCAGAGTGATGTGAACTATTACCAAAGAGAGTGTGTCACAATATAGATGCATTGTCATAGTTGCCCTGTTCATAGATATGATAGAATAACATATATAATAGATATTCCATACCCAACGGTCAATGCACAAGTAAAAGTACAAGTACAAAAAAAAATAAAATAATTTACGAAAAAATACCTATGTGGCTGTTCTTTAAGTCCCACCAAACTGCAAATCCACTGAATTCAACTAACAATAGTATTGACAAATCTCCGCTATAGAGGGAGGAAAAAAGGGGGGGGGAAAGGGGAGAGGGAGGGGAAAAGGGGAAGGGGAAGTGTGTGTATATTTCTCTGTTCTTTTATTATATATCATGTATAATTATAATTCTTTATTTTATTTCCATATATATTATCATTTATTTAATCAATTATATATGTATTACACCCTACGGAGGCATGTCAATCAATTGTATTGCAATATCAGATCTTTGCGTATATTCAAACCATTTGGCTGCCTAGTTCCTAATTTAAAGATCCAAAAAGACTCACGATTTAAGATTTTACGTCTATAACATCCCCCTCTGATAGGTTTCTGAACCCTTTCTATGCCACAAAAACTGAAACTACTGTCATGGAGACATGCTTGACAAGTCAAGCACCTTTATCATCAGTTTCTTTAGTAAAGCAGTAGTCGTCTTGGAGGTGTGTTTGGAGTCTTTGTCATTTTGAAATACTGCCCTGTGGACCAGTTTCCAAAGGGAGGAGATCATGCTCTGTATTAGTATGTCATAGTACATGTTGACATTCATGGGTCTTTCAATGAACTGTAGCTCCGCACAACCTTCAGCACTCATGCAGCCTCAAACCATGTCACTCCCACCACCATGATTGACTGTAGGCACAACACACTTGTCTTAGTATTCCTCATCTGGTTGCCACCATATACGCTTGACATCATTTGAACCAAATACATTTATATTAGTCTATCAAACCACAAGACATGGTTTCCGTAATCCATGTCTTTAGTCTGCTTGTCTTTAGCAAACTGTTTTTGGGCTTCCTTATACATCATCTTTAGAAGAGGCTTCCTTCTGGGATGACAGCAATGCAGACCAATTTGATACAATGTATGGTCTGAACAATGGCAAGCTGACCCTCCACCCCTTTAATCCATGCAGCAATGCTGGCATCATAGGTACATCTATTTTGAAAAGACATCCTTTGAATATGATGCTGAGCATGTGCACTCATCATCTTTGGTTCACCATAGCAAGGCCTGTTCTGAGTGGAACCTGTCTTGTTAAACTGCTGCATATTCTTGGCCCCTGTTCTGCAGCTCAGTTTCATGGTATTGGCAATCTTCTTGTAGCGTAAGCCATCTTTATGTAAAGCAACAATTCTTTTTTTTAGATCCTCAGAGAATTCATTACCATGAGATGCCATATTGAACTTTCACTGACCAGTATTAAGCCTGCTTTACATGTTGCAATTTCGCATACGATATCGTATACGATTTGCAACGCCCCCATCGTATGTGTGGCACGTTCAATTTGTTGAACGTGCCACACAAACGATTAACCCCCGTCACACGTACTCACCCGTCCATACGACCTTGATGTGGGCGGTGAACGTCCACTTCCTGGAGTGGGAGGGACGTTCGGCGTCACATCGACGTTACGCAGCAGCCGGCCAATAGAAGCGGAGGGGCGGAGCTGAGCGGGACGTAAACATCATGCCCACCTCCTTCATTCCGCATTGTGGGCCGGGAGCCGCAGGACGCTGGTAAGATCTGTTCATCGTTCCCGGGGTGTCACACACTGCAATGTGTGCTACCCCGGGTATGATGAACAATCTGACGTGCAATTCTAGAGAAAGGTACGATGTGTATGCGATGAACGTTTTACCGTTCAATCGCACGTACCTGTCACACACTGCAATGTACTTACAATGCCGGATGTGCGTGTAAAGCAGGCTTTAGAGAATGTGTGAGAGATAACACCAAATTTAACACACCTGCTCCCCATTCACACCTGAGATTTTGTAACACTAATGAGTCAGATGACACCTGGGAGGGAAATTAGATATTTCATAGATATTGGGCACAATTTATCCACTTTCCCTTAGGGGTGTACTGACTTTTGTTGCCGGGGTTTAGACATTGAGGTTATTTTCACACACTTATTTGCTGCTTTTTTTCTGCAGCAAATTCTGCTCTCTTGACACTAAAACGTTTTTTGCTATGTTTTTCTTGTTTCATTTGTCTATAGAAGATGTTTAAATAAAGTTAGTTTCATTCACCACAAAGCAGCAAAAACGCAGCAAAAAGCGCAGGTGCCTTTGTGCACTCTCATTGCTTTCAATGGTGAAAAAAGAAGCAAAAACAAAAAAAGACATATTGCTTCTTTCAAAAAGGCAGCAGTTTCCTTCAAGTCAGAATAAAAAAATAAATATGTTGGTGCATGAGATTTCTGGAATCTGGATTTGCATAAAACCAATGAAAAAAAAATGCAAAAAAAAAAAACGCAACATGTGAACATAAAATAGCCTAATGACTACTAATTGTATTAAAGTGTCATATCTTCAATGTTGTCCCATGAAAACTCTGATGGGTGTACTTAATTTTTGTGGTTTACTGTGTATAGATCTATAGATAGATAGATAATTGATGGTAGATAGATAGATAGATAGATAGATAGATAGATAGATAGAGGGATAGATAGAGGGATAAATAGATAGAGGGATAAGATAGATAGATAGATAATAGATAGATACCGTGTTTTTCCAAAAATAAGACACTGTCTTATATTTTTTTTGCCCCCCAAAAAAGCACTAGGGCTTATTTTTGGAGGAGGTCTTATTCTTGGAGAAACACTTTTGGGGGTAAGTTTATCCCCCAAAAAAAGCAGACCCCCCCCACTTTCCAGGAGACTCATACTCACCAGACCAGGACGTCTGCGTGGTTCTCAGGTCCTCCTGTGATCTCCGGTCGGTGCTGCACACCATCCTACCCTGCTGCTAGGTGACACACACAGCAGATCACACACACACACACACACACAGCAGATCACACACACAGCAGATCACACACACAGCAGATCGCAGATATACACAGCAGATCACACACATCAGATCGCAGGCACACACAGCCGATCACAGATACACACAGCCGATCGCAGGCACACACACACAGCAGATCAAACACACACAGCAGATCACACACACACAGCAGATCACACACACACAGCAGATCACACACACAGCAGATCGCAGATATACACAGCAGATCACACACTGCAGATCGCAGGCACACACAGCCAATCGCAGGCACACACAGCCGATCACAGATACACACATCCGATCGCAGGCACACACAGCCGATCACAGATACACACATCCGATCACAGGCACACACAGCCGATCACAGATACACACATCCGATCACAGGCACACACAGACGATCACAGATACACACATCCGATCACAGGCACACACAGACGATCACAGATACACACATCCGATCACAGGCACACACAGCCGATCACAGATACACACATCCGATCACAGGCACACACAGACGATCACAGATACACACAGCTGAACACAGACACACACAGCCGATCACAGAAAAACAAAGCCGATCGCAGACACACACACAGCCGATTGCAGACACACACAACAGATCACACACACACACACACACACTCACATCACATCCAGCACTTACGGCCGCAGGGAATGAGAGCAAGTCACGTGTCCGGCCGCAGGTCCTGTTCGTTGCGCTCCACTGCACTGCATCTCAGGATTCTGCCGGCGAGAAGAGATCGGTGTCGCTAGATGAGGTGAGTGTGTATGTGATCCGATGTGTGTGCGATCTGATGTTTGTGTGTGCGATCCGATGTTTGTGGGTGTGATTTGATGTTTGTGTGTGCGATCTGATTATGTGTGCGATCTGACTGTGTGTGCGATCTGATGTTTGTGTGTGAGATCTGGTGTCTGTGTGAGATCTGATTGTGTGTGTGTGTGTGTGTGCATGTGTGAGATCTGATTGTGTGTGTGTGAGATCTGATGTGTGAGGGTGTGCGATAGCTACAGGTCCTGCTGCTCAGTGTCGGGTGAGTGTAATTGCTGGATACCGCTGTCTATAATGAAGTGTCCAGCAGTATCTCTATCTTTTTTAGCTGCACGGACACTTCATTATTGATCCGCGACTAGGGCTTATTTTCGGGGGAGGGCTTATATTTAAGCCTTTCTCCGAAAATGCTGAAAATCCCTGCTATGGCTTATTTTTGGGGGAGGTCTTATTTTTGGAAAAACATGGTAATAGATAGATAGATGGATAGATAGATAAGAGATAGTGAGTGAGATGAATACATAGCTAGATGATAGTTAGATATATAGCAGATAGATAGATAGATAGCTAGATAGATAGATAGATAGATGTATTAAATAGAACAGCTGCTGTAATAAAATAATTTATTTGCAAAACAGAACCGGCAATAAATAATTAGATCATCAAACTTAAAGAATAGAGTTTATGAAAGCTCGGTGTATGCTAAAGTTGTATTTTGTGACCTATAAAGAAAACTGCCAAAATATTTAAGAATTAATAAACTTTATTAGAACAAATGATTAAAACACTATCCATATTGTATTAACATTCCCCATAGTGGGCCAGAAGACCATTGTACAGAGAATGAATCAAAATATTTAACAATGTATCTCATGTCATAATACACTGACTAAATACATAAGATATATCACACTTTACCCATCAGAAAAAGTGCAGAAAACTTAACTTTGACTTAATGTAGCAGAATAACTGTGCAATAAATGTGATGCTATAAATAGCAAAGTATAGATAACAAGGTTATATAAAGTATACCGTATTTTTTGCTTTATAAGACGCACCTGATTATAAGACGCACCCCCAAATTTGGTGAAGGAAAAGATAATTTTTTTTTTAATGTTAAATGGGGTCCGTCTTATAATGCCAGTGTCCATCTAACAAATCATATAGGGTATATGTCCCTCATAGCCCCCCCATCCTAAAATTAGCCCCCTTAATCTGGATATGGCCCCCTTATATTTAATATAGCATCCTTGTGCTGGTACACATCCCCCAGTGATGCCACATGTCCCCCTTGATGGCACACCTCCCCTAATGCTGGCACACGTCCCCTATTGCTGGCACATGTCTCCTATTGATGGAACACGTCCCCTATTTATGGCACACGTCCCCCTGTGCTGGAACACGTCCCCTATTGCTGGCACATATCCCCTACAGCTGGCACAGGTCTCCTATAGATGGCACATGTCTCCTACAGCTGGCACAGATCTCCTATCGATGGCACACGTCCCCCTGTGCTGCCCATGGCCCCCTATCGATGGCACATGTCCCCCTGTGCTGCCCATAGCCCCCTATGAATGGCACACCTCCCCCTGTTTTTGATATGACCCTCTATGGATGGCACACCTCCCCCTGTGTTAGATATGGCTCCCTATGGATGGCACACCTCCCCCTGTGTTAGATATGGACCCCTATGGATGGCTCACCTCCCTCTGTGTTAGATATGGTCTCCTATGGATGGCACACCTCCCCCTGTGTTAGATATGGCCCCCTATGGATGGCACACCTCCCCCTGTGTTAGATACGGCCCCCTATGGATGGCACACCTCCCCCTGTGTTAGATATGGCCCCCTATGGATGGCACAACTCCCCCTGTGTTAGATATGGCTCCCATGCGCTGCCCATAGTAAAAGAAAACACTCTTTCCTTACCTTCTCCAGTGCTGTCCTCCCTCGTGTCTCCCTCCGTACTGCTGAGCTCCTGCATTTCCTGGTTCTCGGTGTCGGTCATGCGATCAGCACAGCAGAGTGATATCATCTCTGTGTGCCTGATCACAGCGGCAGCAGGAAGACACCGGGAGATCAGCGCTGGAGGAGGTTAATAAAGAGTTTTTAATTTTACAATGGGCAGCAGCATGAGGGCCATATCTAACACAGGGGGGGCATGTGCCATCAAAGGGGGGCGCAAGCAGATATACTATGCGTCGCTGCCCCAGCCCATCACCGCGGTGCAGTTTCAGCACCATGGTGATGGACAGCGGCAGTGCATATTATATGAGCGGGAGCAGGAGATCTAACGCTGCCTCTTGCAGCTTTCACCAGCCCCCAGCAGCACTCCAGAGATGCCCCCACCTCCCCTGGACTCTGTAATATATATATATATATATATATATATATATATATATATACACACCCCCGTATATTCGGATTATAAGATGCACCCCCTACTTTCCCCCAAAATTTGGGGGAACAAAAGTGCGTCTTATAAAGCGAAAAATACGGTATATGTATTAAAGAGCCTGACTAATACTGACCATCATCATAGCAATGCAACCAATATAAGTGCAGTGTTGCTGCGCAGTCTATTATAATGGCTCGATATCTATGCCTCAAGTTATATGCAGCCTAAGGATCAAAGTATATGTCGATCAAAGTACAGGGTGGGCCATAAGTATGGATACACCCTGATAAAATAGAAGTGGTTGCTGATATCACCTTACCGTTTGTGCCGTATTATTACATGGGATGGGACAAATATTTGAGGCCAGGTGACCCCCATGGCGGCCATCTGCAAAGCATTTTTAATTAAACTTTAATTTTTTCAATGGGAAGGGGGTCATGTGACACATCAAACACGTAGCGAATTGCACAAAAAAACAATGGTGTGCTCATTTTGAATGTATCTTTATTCATTATCGAGTTATTGACACTTTTGTGACATGGAACAACAACAGTAACCCACTAAAGGATGTGCTCAAAGGGCTGTCCATTGTGCTGAATTGTCAACACGATTCTCTTCTGCCACTCTTGACACACCGAGAACAATACCACACATGTATGATCCAGGATGTGGGGCACCTGAAACATCGGATACAGGAGGCCTGTGCTAGCATTTCTTCTACAGTATTGCTCTCGATGAGTCAAACGGTAAACAGTTCTATTAAGAAAACAATGGATCTGTTACAAAGGCAACCACAGCGGATGGCTACATAGCTATCAGTTTACGGATCCATTGTCCATAGACTGCCATGTTCGGTAGAAATCAGTTTCCCAACGGATCCATTCTATGGGATCACTAAAGGAGATGTGAACTTAGCCTTATCTATACTTTGTTATTTATAACATTGTAACAATATAACATTTATGGGGATATTCAGATATAGAGGAGTTATATAATCATATAAAGTTGCATTTTATTGTAGTAAAGCTGGTATCAGAATAAAATAGTAATGTATGTTGCATTGTTCTCTGACTTTATTCAAATTCTGCTTTCACATTTTTCAGAGCAATGAGACTCTTAAACAACTCTAAAATTAGAACGGTTCTCTTCTAAGTAACCACCATACTTGAAATATTTGATTATATTAGAATACTGTGGAACATGCACTAATTACATCATTTCCTCATAATGAAAACAGAATGGTTCTCTGTATCTTCCATTTGATCTTGACATCACATGATCATATAGTACAGTGGTTATCTGTAGCTTATGTGAAGAGCTTTGTTTGAGTGTTATGGAGAAAGTTGCAACAGTGGCATATGAAGGATGAAAATATAGAAATAAAAGACCCTTACTGTATAATAAAGCTAAAAAGTCATAGGAGCAGAATGCAGTCACTCCAAAAGTAGTTATGACCGTTTATTAGATAGGACTAGTGCCCTCGCTCATTGGCATATGGTAAAAGATCTTTAGAAATACTTTTTCTAAAGATCTCTTTATCTATGCTAGTGTATACAGGGACAGTTAGGCAGGGATTAACAATATGCACCCAGAACCGCTCGTAGTTCTCGGTGCATTTTGCACCTGACCGGTTCCCTTTAAAGTGATCATGAGTGCCCTCTCAACTTCCTGTTTTGGATAAATAATGGACATGCCTACAACTTTCTTGACACACAATTTTCTTGACAATATGTATATTGTCTTATTGGCTTATAACAAAAACATGGATTTTGCATTGCTTATCTCTTTGTGTGCTGTTTTTTGCATGCATTTTTCATATCACATTTCAGTTTCATATTTTCTGTTGCTTTATTGTTAACATCTGGCTTAGAGCAAAAAAAAACAAAAAAAAAAAACCTGTAAATAATGCTCTGTTTTTCAAATTTATTAGAATCACAGCTTAATTTTTCCCCAGGGAAGTTAGTGCTTTGGGGGAAAAGCATTTCAGCAACTGCAGGTGCAAACATAAAAACATACCCTTTATTCCAAAATTCAAAACATGAATAAAACAAGGAAAACATAGAACAGACAGGCTATGCATTTCATGCAAACGAGCCCTTTATCATGATAAGCATCTTGCCATGATTAAGGGCTCATTTGCATGAAACACGTAGACCTGTCCGTTCTATGCTGTCCTTGTTTTATCCATGTTTTTAATTTAGGAATAACGGTTTTGTTTTAATTTTTACACCTGCAGTTGCTGGAACATTTTTCTTCTGAATTCATGCTGAACTGACTGCCCGGACGCCGACCTGGAGTTCCTTGCTCCGCAGCCTAATTATCTTGCCTTGATGTGGACAGCTGGTTCATTTGTTCATTTTTTCCTTTGAGTTTAAAACTTGGTCCAATATACAAACAAAAAGTACCAAAAAATTGTATTATTACCCTTTTTAAGGGTCTAACTATAACATTCACATGTCACCAACTACCTAAAAGAAAATTGGGAAGGTCTAGAAATCAAGCGAGGAAAGATGAGGAAAGGAACGGGGGAAGGAAAAAAGGGAAGAGGGGGGAGTCTTGGAGAAAAAGGGTTAGGGATCAAAATAAGAGAACATCATCTGAGTCAAAGAATCACTATAATCAAAACATTTGGAAAAACGTTGATAATCCATGCTGCAATCAACATTTTCCTTATTCCACCATATTTTGAATATGTGTGATATTGTTCCAAATAGTCAAAATAATGCTTCTCTTAAAAATTGCCTCAATTTTATTTTAAATATTGGATAATGCTCTAAAATAATAGGTAATGTGATCTTTGACTTTAAAAGCATACGCGATAAAAGTAGTCTAAATTAAAGCCTGAAACTGATGAGCTGCAGAGAGTGGATTGCTATGACGTATCTCAGTCAGGTAATGCTAGATCTGTCAGTATCACTACCAGGTTTGAGAACTTTGATGAAAAATATTACAATTCCATATATTTTTCTTTTTTTTTTTTAAAGGTGCGCTGGGGAGATAAAGGTTCTACTGAGGAAGGTGCTAGGTTAGAAAAAGCGAAAAATGCTGTTGTTACGATGCCAGAGGAAGAGGAAATGGACATTCCATCGAAACCAGTAAAGCCGAAAAATACCTCACCTGCATCTCAGACAAAATGGTACACTCCAATTAAGGTAAGTTTTAAAACACTAAGCAATAATATATACATATATACTGTATATATACTATATATATATATATATATATATACAGAGCCCTGCAAAAGTATTCGGCCCACTTGAATTTTTCAACCTTTTCCCACATTTCAGGCTTCAGACATGAAAATAAAAAAAAATTACATTTTATGGTGAAGAATCAACAACAAGTGCTTATTTTAAGCTTTTATAAAAAATGAATAACTGAAAATTGGGGCATGCAATATTATTCGGCCCCTTTAAGTTAATACTTTGTAGCGCCACCTTTTGCTGCGATTACAGCTGCAAGTCGTTTGGGGTATGTGTCTATCAGTTTTGCACATCAAGAAACTGAAATTCTTGCCCATTCTTCCTTTGCAAACGGCTGGAGCTGAGTGAGGTTGGATGGAGAGCGTTTGTGATCAGCAGTTTTCACCTCTTTTCACAGATTCTCAATTGGATTCAGGTCTGGACTTTGACTTGTCCATTCTAACACCTGGATAAGTTTATTTATGAACCTTTCCATTGTAGATTTTGCTTTATGTTTGGGATCATTGACTTGTTGAAAGACAAATCTTCGTCCCAGTCTCTGGTCTTTTGCAGACTCCAACAGGTTTTCTTCAAGAATGGTCCTGTATTTGGCTCCATCCATTTTCCCATCAATTTTAACAATCTTCCCTGTCCCTGCTGAAAAAAAGCAGGCCCAAACCATGATGCTGCCACCACCATGTTTTTGACAGTGGGGATGGTGTGTTCAGGGTGATGAGCTATGTTGCTTTTACGCCAAACATATCGTTTGACATTGTGCCCAAAAAGTTAAATTTTGGTTTCATCTGACCAGAGCACCTTCTTCCACATGTTTGGTGTGTCTCTCAGGTGGCTTGTGGCAAACTTTAAACAACACTTTTTATGGATATCTTTGTGAAAAGGCTTTCTCTTTGACACTTTTCCATAAAGGCCAGATTTGTGCAGTGTACGACTGATTGTTATCCTATGGATAGACTCTCCCACCTCAGCTGTAGATCTCTGCAGTTCATCCAGAGTGATCATGGACCTCTTAGCTGCATCTCTGATCAGTTTTCTCCTTATATTAGATGACATTTTTGAGGGACGGTCGGGTCTTAGTAGATTTGCAGTGGTATGATACTTCTTCCATTTCAATAAGATCGCTTGCACAGTGCTTCTTGGCATGTTTAAAGTTGTGGAAATCTTTTTGTAACCAAATCCAGCTTTTAACTTCTCCACAACAGTATCACGGACCTGCCTGTTGTGTTCTTTGAATTTCATGATGCTCTCTGTGCTTTAAACAGTACACTGAGACTATCACAGAGCAGGTGCATTTATACGGAGACTTGATTATACACAGGTGGCTGATATTTATCATCATCAGTTATTTAGGACAACATTGGATCATTCAGAGATCCTCAATGAACTTCTTGAGTGAGTTTGCTGCACTAAAAGTAAAGGGGATGAATAATATTGCACGCCTCAATTTTCAGTTTATTATTTTTTATAGAAGTTTAAAATAAGCAATAAATTTTGTTCAACTTCACAATTGTGTCCCACTTGTTGTTGATTCTTCACCATAACATTAACATTTTTTATCTTTATGTTTGAAGCCTGAAATGCGGGAAAAGGTTAAAAATTCAAGGGGGCCAAATACTTTCGCAAGGCACTGTATATATGAACATTGGCATTGGAATTTACCATACCATATAAGCGTCACTTGAGTTGTCAGCTTAGAATATATTCTTGTGAAAGTTTTCACCTAACTTTTGCGCTATTTATCATTTTTTTTATAACACAAGTAAATTCCTATATTTATACATTGATTACTAATCATACAGTTAGGTCCAGAAATATTTGGACAGTGACACAAGTTTTGTTATTTTAGCTGTTTACAAAAACATGTTCAGAAATACAATTATATATATAATATGGGCTGAAAGTGCACACTCCCAGCTGCAATATGAGAGTTTTCACATCCAAATCGGAGAAAGGGTATAGGAATCATAGCTCTGTAATGCATAGCCTCCTCTTTTTCAAGGGACCAAAAGTAATTGGACAAGGAAATCTAAGGGCTGCAATTAACTCTGAAGGCATCTCCCTCGTTAACCTGTAATCAATGAAGTAGTTAAAAGGTCTGAGGTTGATTACAGGTGTGTGGTTTTGCATTTGGAAGCTGTTGCTGTGACCAGACAACATGCGGTCTAAGGAACTCTCAATTGAGGTGAAGCAGAACATCCTGAGGCTGAAAAAAAAGAACAAATCCATCAGAGAGATAGCAGACATGCTTGGAGTAGCAAAATCAACAGTCGGGTACATTCTGAGAAAAAAGGAATTGACTGGTGAGCTTGGGAACTCAAAAAGGCCTGGGCTTCCATGGATGACAACAGTGGTGGATGATCGCCGCATACTTTCTTTGGTGAAGAAGAACCCGTTCACAACATCAACTGAAGTCCAGAACACTCTCAGTGAAGTAGGTGTATCTGTCTCTAAGTCAACAGTAAAGAGAAGACTTCATGAAAGTAAATACAAAGGGTTCACATCTAGATGCAAACCATTCATCAATTCCAAAAATAGACAGGCCAGAGTTAAATTTGCTGAAAAACACCTCATAAAGCCAGCTCAGTTCTGGAAAAGTATTCTATGGACAGATGAGACAAAGATCAACCTGTACCAGAATGATGGGAAGAAAAAAGTTTGGAGAAGAAAGGGAACGGCACATTATCCAAGGCACACCACATCCTCTGTAAAACATGGTGGAGGCAACGTGATGGCATGGGCATGCATGGCTTTCAATGGCACTGGGTCACTTGTGTTTATTGATGACATAACAGCAGACAAGAGTAGCCGGATGAATTCTGAAGTGTACCGGGATATACTTTCAGCCCAGATTTAGCCAAATGCCGCAAAGTTGATCGGACGGCGCTTCATAGTACAGATGGACAATGACCCCAAGCATACAGTCAAAGCTACTCAGGAGTTCATGAGTGCAAAAAAGTGGAACATTCTGCAATGGCCAAGTCAATCACCAGATCCTAACCCAATTGAGCATGCATTTCACTTGCTCAAATCCGGACTTAAGACGGAAAGACCCACAAACAAGCAAGACCTGAAGGCTGCGGCTGTAAAGGCCTGGCAAAGCATTAAGAAGGAGGAAACCCAGCATTTGGTGATGTCCATGGGTTCCAGACTTAAGGCAGTGATTGCCTCCAAAGGATTCGCAACAAAATATTGAAAATAAAAATATTTTGTTTGGGTTTGGTTTATTTGTCCAATTACTTTTGACCTCCTAAAATGTGGAGTGTTTGTAAAGAAATGTGTACAATTCCTACAATTTCTATCAGATATTTTTGTTCAAACCTTCAAATTAAACGTTACAATCTGCACTTGAATTCTGTTGTAGAGATTTCATTTCAAATCTAATGTGGTGGCATGCAGAGCCCAACTCGCGAAAATTGTGTCACTGTCCAAATATTTCTGGACCTAACTGTATGTGGCCTGATTGTAAACAACACTGTTATGCTGGGTTCACACATAGCGACGCAGCAGCGGCAACGACGGGCGACCTGACCTTATCAGGATCGCTGCTGCGTCGTTACATGGTCGCTGGTGAGCTGTCAAACAGGCAGATCTCACCAGCGACCAGTAACCAGCCCCCAGCCAGCAGCGACGCGTGGAAGCGTAACTAAGGTAAATATTGGGTAACCAAGGAAAGCACTTCTCTTGGTTAACCAATATTTACCTTACTAATTCTCGCACCTCTACCATTAATATATATTTTTAACATTTTTGCACAGCACTTTTTGCACTTTCTTCTTAAATGTATATTATATGGTAATATGTAAGGTTCTGTATATGCACTGATATTTTGGATTTGTTTCCGCTGCCACAATCTGGTAAATCCCCTGCCTTTTATCACCACTGTTTTGGTGTTATATGTTTTGTAATTGATTTATTCAATAAAATAATTTTATACTATACTTATTTTTTGGTCACTTTTTCTCTCCACAGATTATACTGTGCCTATACTTGGTGGAGGGATTATTAGGTCTTGCATGATATCATTGTGACTTTTTGCAGAGTTTTTGATTATATATTACCATATATTGTACTGGAAAATAGCAAAAAAATTCCAAGTGTGAAAAAAGTGTGACTGCCTGATTGTCTTTGGGATATTTTATTCACAGTATTACTTACAGCAAAGATGGGCTGCAGTGTGTACATCACCCAAGCCAAAAACTAATAGTCTACTAGGGACCTACAAGCATGAGCTTTTCGTGATGAGGGTTGTAGGCTTCCGTATTATGGCCATAAAAAACAACTAAAACTTCATATTTTTTTGTGCAGGATACAGCCAGGCCCCTTTCTGTTAGGCCTTGCATTTTTGAGTTTCTGTCACTGCATGGTCCACAGGTGGAGTACAGCTTGGCAGCCCGCCTGATCTAATTGTATGGGCGTCACCTAATAGGCTGCGGGTTTGTGACTGTGTATCTGCATCTGTGAACAGCGCTCTATGCAAGCCATCAGTGTGCAGTTTTGTCATCCAGCAATCGCCCACTTCATTCCATGGAAGTGTGTGTGTGATTTGCTCCTCCTGCACCTGTGATGCCTTCACTTAGTGGGGGTTTAGCTGTATCCTGGTAGAGTATTAGTTTTTGGCCTGGGCGATGTACACACTGCAGCCCATCTTTGCGGTAAGTAATACTTAATTTTTGTAGGATATTTATTCCTCTTTTTGTTGCTATTTGGATATTTTATTAACAGTGGTCACTACATGGTAAAACCGATGTGTCGGCACGATGCCTCAGGTTAATATGAGTTTGTAGACACCAAACATGTATAGGTTTATTTTTATCTAAGGGGTTAAAAAAAAATTCACAAGTTTGTACAAAAAAAGGCGCACTTTTTGCACCATTTTCCGCGATTTGTAGCATTCTCATTTTTCGGGATCTATGGCTCAGTGATCACTTAATATTTTTTGCGTCTTGAGCTGGCGTTTTTAATGGTACCATTTTTGTGCAGATGCAACATTTTGATCGCCTGTTATTGTATGTTCTGCAAAATATACGGCAACTAAAAAACGTAATTTTGGCATTTGGATTTTTTTTCCTGCTATGCCGTTTACTGATCAGCTTAATTGATTTTATATTTTGATAGATCAGGCATTTCTGAACGTGGCGATAACAAATATGTGTATATATTTTATCCCTTTCATTTTCAATGGGGCGAATGGGGGATGATTTGAAGGGGTTTTTTTTTTACTTTTTTATTTTACTTTACTATTCCCCCTAGGGGACTATAAGGATCAGCAGTCTGATCACTTGCTCCTTTCTCGAGGTCAGAGCAGCATTGCTCTGATCTGGAGAAAAGCAGATTTCCTCTCACACACGTCCCTCTGCTGACTGTGAGAGGAACCTGACACGATCCATGACGTACCCAGTACGTCATGTGTCGTGAAGAGTTTAAAAACTTTTGTAAGACCTAACTGGCAAAACCTGTTCCATTTGTGGATATTAGACTTCTTTTAATCTGACCACTATTGGAAACATGCTGAATGGAAATGGTGGTTATAAAAGGACATCACAGAGGAGTCCATCTTAATGTTCCACAATACTTCTGGTAAAATATGTGGAAAAATGAGATAAAAGTCAACTTTTAAGTGAAAAATGCACAATGCTACATTTGCAGGAAAAAAAACACATTTCACTAGCTCTAAACCTCATCCCAAATGTGAAGCTTGATGGTTATAGTCTGCTTTAGTGACTCAGGGCCTTTGTGGCTTTAGGGGTGCATCAAAATATTTTATAGGAGATAGTAAGGGCAGCAGTTTGTGAAACTTAAACTCAGCAGACTTGATGCAACAAGAATATGACCAAAAAAAAGAAAGTAAGTCAACTAAAGGATGGTTAATGGTGTAAACATATATCAATATTTTATGCTTTGGAATGGTCAAGTCAGAGGCCAAACTTGAAACCTAATGTAGTATAAGGCATCCCAGGAATACTGGTGACCAAAAACATTTCCATAGAATAATGGTTTCTCATCATTCCTTTATAACGATGATCAAATCTTTCTAGTGTAATTAGATTGTGATTGTCTATAATTATGAGTTTGTTAACAACCAGAACACATTTTATTGATAATGAGTGCACAAATCCAGGTAGGTCCAAAGGGTTCACTTACTTCTTTTTCTACTGTGTATAGCTAGTTCATTGCCAAAGAAGACACAATTGATGATTCACTACTAAAATTTAGGAGAGGCCTGGATGCCTTTCTTGAAAAATATATTACTTGTTATGTGCACTAGGTTCTGTGATTGGGCGTTGATCCAGAGAATTAGTCTGACTGCCGTATGTTGAGTCGGGAAGGAATTTTTTCCCCTAATCTGGCGCTTACTGTCTACCCCATGGGGTTTTTGCTTCCTCTGGATCAGCATTCTGTCTACCCCATGCGTTTTTTTTCTTTCCTCTGGATCAGCATGTTAGGTTAGGTAATGGGTTTAATTCGATGGACCTAAGTCTACCTTCAACCTTAAACACTTTGAAACTATCAAACCATTGCAATAAGTGGTCCAAACTAAACTTGACTGTTTCTTTAAGGGTCGACTTGATGCACTGTGGGCCTTGCTACGAAGACAGTATGACCGTGTGTCCTTGATGCGTCCTCAACAAGGAGATGAGGTAATATTTTTATATTATCAAACTAAAGCAGCTTGTTTTCTTTTTTTTCCAAAAATGGGCACTATTATCTCTGTTTATGACTCATTATCTCTTGTTTTCCAAAAAATATACACATAGAAGACTGGGAATAGCTAATGGAAATGCAAGTAGTATGTTTCCTTCAGTCACATAGCTTAAATTGCTCTTGGTGATTATTTAATTCCATTTATTCGTTACGCTTGTTTGTCTGACAGCTATTTCAGTCTCTGGCCAAGCATTCATATTTCTGCCAGGCACCTCTTGTGGTGGCTAATCTCATTTAAGGGTACATTTTTGTCAAATGTAGATGTTTGTTTCCCAGTTTATTAGCTGTCATTGGAGAGTCTGGAGACCCCATACCCATTAGACTTCAGACCCATGCACATAAGTTAACTGTTCCAGCTTAAATCAGCAAGTTATCCTGACTTTTCTGTATGGGGGCTTATAGTATTTTGATAGTTCCCTAGTGTGTGTTTGCGGCAGTATACTGTATGGATGTCATGAATTGCATATAAAATAAGAAACTTGCATCTAAATACAGACATATGTAGTACAAAATGCTGAAAGACTTTCTGTAAAAACTGTTCTTTTTCATTTTTTTTCCTGTCGAGCTAAAGCATGCTCTTTGTAGACTTTTCAGACTGTTCTACAAAAGTCGTGTAAGCAGCAGGGTGGTGGTGGCATTCTCAGAGTAGTGTAGACTTGAAAGGTAGGCTGTGGGATCTGTCATAATTTGGCAGAGAAAGGAAGAAAACGAACTGGCAACATTTCAAATACCTTGAGATACTGATAAGTAAGGATGGGTATGACTTCGGAGTGTCACTCGTTTGATGAGAGAAATAAACTTTTTCTAATAGAAAGTTCTATGCTAAGTCTTTTTTTACATTAATTATTGGATGATAAAAAGGACCAGTATTTCTTTATGATAACTTTTCCTTCATTTGTACACAATGGTGTGAAATGTTGTTAGGCGAAATAATTTCATAGGAAATATCTATATACACAGCCAACTTCTATTTATTTAGCACAATCATTAATGAACTCTAGTACTGTTGGAAGCTTCACTATCGTGTATCAAAGGCTTGACACATCCAGTTCCCCTCCACGTCCATGCGCTCTCCCTCTGCTGTCTGCTAGTTTTGAGTGTGGCCCAGTATTTGAGAAGGCCGCACACATTCAGAGTTAGAAATCAGGAGAAAGGGCTTTGATTGTGGTTCGAATTCCTGAGAGTCATAAATGTTTCAGCTGGCAAAGCGCAAGGTTATAGAAGCTGATACAGGTGCGAGCTAGCAGGTTGTCTCTGACATCTGTTCAGAGCAGAGGCGTGGGTCTTCACCAGCCTGCAGCGAGGCTGCTGGATTGTCAGCAGATGTAGTTAAGAGTGGCAGAACAGTTTTGGTCTCACACTTGCTGCCTGGGGGGTTTAAACACCAAAGGTAAAGAGGGGGTGGACACAGCTGCGCTCCCAAACTTGCCTGAGGCACAAATAAAGAGATCTAATATAGTTTGACTCTGTTGTGGAGAGGAGACTAGGACAGAAAGCCACTTCAGAGGCAACTTAACGCAACAACATCTGCCGCCAAGTTTCCAGGGAGTGACAGGGGACAGCAGGTACAGATCGAAGTCCCAACGTAAACAGCCTCCATTAAGCCATGAACTCTTTTGATGGGTTTCCATCAAACATGCCGGAGTCCGCAGCAGGAGTTGGTATTGTTTTCAAAGCAGTGTTTTGTTTTATGCACTAACAAGGTAATTTATAAATGATGCATTATCAGGAACTTTTGCTTATGTGAAAGTGATTGCGATAGAAAAAGAGTATGGAAAAGTAAGAAAGTAATTCAATACGCCTGTCATGATTCAAGTCTCTGTAGAGCCATTCTCCATTTGAGGTCACATTCACCTTCAGGTTATATTACTCCAATGAACTATTCATTGCCTAAATACTCATGCATCAATTGTGATAGATTCCTCAATTTAAGCACTGTTTTACATTTTAACATTGACCTGAACAAATTGCAAACAGTCAGATGATATTTTTCTAATAAGAAAAATGCAGATCTTGGTTCTAATTCAAACATTCAAGCATATATACAACCCAGAAACCATATTGGAACTTTACACACCTTGTTTTTGTAGTAAGCACTTTATTATATGCAACAATTTAATTATAACATTTCCTGATAGTTCTTGGTAAAAAATGATTGCATTTTCATAATCTGAAAGTTTTGAGTCTATTGGTAAATGCTCAAGCAATGCATATATGACATTGGAAATTTGCAGGAGGAGAGCACGGCTGCTCACAGGTAAATTTGTAGGGCCTGAAGGTACTGCTCACCCCTCAAGGGGAGCAGTACCTGTACTCTCACCCCTCAAGGGGAGCAGTACTTGTACGCTCACTCCTCAAGGGGAGCAATACCTGTACTCTCACCCCTCAAGGGGAGCAGTACCTGTACTCTCACCCCTCAAGAGGAGCAGTACTTGTACTCTCACCCTAAAGGGGGGCAATACCTGTACTCTTACCCCTCCAAGGGAGCAGTAAATTTGTAGGGCCTGCAGGTAAAGCTCACCCTTCAAGGGGAGCAGTACCTGTACTCTTACCCCTCAAGGGGAGCAGTACCTGTACTCTCACTCCTCAAGGGGAGCAGTACCTGTACTCTCACCGCTCAAGGGGAGCATTCCCTTAATCTCACTCAAGGGGAGCAGTACCTTTACTCTCGCAAGGGGAGAAGTACCTGTACTCTCACCCCTCAAGGGGAGCAATACCTGTACTCTCACCCCTCAAGGGGAGCAGTACCTGTACTCTCACCCCTCAAGAGGAGCAGTACCTGTACACTCACCTTAAAGGGGGGCAGTACCTGTACTCTCACCCCTCAAGAGGAGCAGTACCTGTACTCTCACCCTAAAGGGTGGCAGTACCTGTACTCTCACCCTTCAAGGGGAGCAATATCTGTACTCTCACCCCTCAAGGGGAGCAGTACCTGTACTCTCACCCCTCAAGGGAAGCAGAATCTGTACTCTCACTCCTCAAGGAGAGCAGTACCTTTACTCTTGCAAGGGGGGCAGTACCTGTACTCTCACCCCTCAAGGAGAGCAGTACCTGTACTCTCACCCCTCAAGGGGAGCAGTACCTGTACTCTCACCCCTCAAGGGAAGCAGAATCTGTACTCTCACCCCTTAAGGGGAGCAGTACCTTTACTCTTGCAAGGGGGGCAGTACCTGTACTCTCACCCCTCAAGGAGAGCAGTACCTGTACTCTCACCCCTCAAGGGGAGCAGTACCTGTACTCTCACCCCTCAAGGGAAGCAGAATCTGTACTTTCACCCCTTAAGGGGAGCAGTACCTGTACTCTCACCCCTCAAGGGGAGAAGGGGAGTAGTACGTGTATTCCCCTTCTTGTCCCCACTTGGATAAGACCCTATTTGCTCTCCTTGTCTTCCAGCTTTTTATATTGTAAATTTGTAACAACTTCTCATCTAAATTCCTCCATACGCATTAAAATTTAGCCATTCCTGCTGATTTTGGCAGGACTTGCTTACGATCTAATGTATATGAGGTTCTTGCAACTGTCAAATGAGAGAAGGATTAGGCTATTTTAATCTTAATGGCCAATGTTTGTTTTCCAGGAATATAACCTGCTGCCAGAGTGGTCAGGCAGCAGCTTTCTCCTCTCTCACCATTAAAAAAATATGAACACTTGGTTGAGAGTTGCACTTAATTGTATGGGGAGTCTAGAGAAATACAGTTTGTTATGTACATGTGTAATAGATAAAACATGCCATATATTGTCAGGTATATCTAATAAAACAGCTGTGCTGGGCAATGTTATCTACATTCCCTTATCTATCTTTACTATGAAGCTAATTTATTTTTAAACTCTTGAAAAAAAACCTTTATTTTTCTTGTCAATATGACTATAGGCCACTTTACATGCTGCGATCTCGCTAGCGAGCGTACCCGCCCTCGTCGGTTGTGCGTCACGGGCAATCGCTGCCCGTGGCGCACAACATCGCTCGGACCCATCACACTACTCACCTGCCTATTGACGTCGCTGTGACTGGCGAACCGCCTCCTTTCTAAGGGAGCAGTTCGTTCGGCGTCACAGCGACGTCACTAAGCGGGCGCCCAATACATGCGGAGGGGCGGAGATGAGCGGGACGAACATCCCGCCCACCTCCTTACTTCCTCATTGCGGGCGGCCGCAGGTAAGGTGAGGTTCCTCGTTCCTGCGGTGTCACACATAGTGATGTGTGCTGCCGCAGGAACGACGAACAACCTGCGTCCTGCAACAGCAACGATATTTGGGAAATGGACGGTGTGTCAACAATCAACAATAAGGTGAGTATTTTTGATCGTTAGCGGTCGCTTGTACGTGTCACACGCAACGACGTCGCTAACGAGAACAGATGTGCGTCACAAATTCCGTGACCCCAACGACATCTCATTATCGATGTCGTCGCGTGTAATCCGGCCTTATTGATCATTGGAAAAGCTATTAATTTTTACAGGTATCAAAAAAATATGCACCTACTGCTGCTGTCAATGTATAACCTGTACAACATGGAAGAATATTCTCTTAAATGTATTGGATGAAAGTGTCTTATGGTATAAATGTCATGGTCACATCAATATCTTCAATTAGGCTTCAAATAGGATTTCCAGTGCCTAATTGGAATGATATGTTAAACTAGTTCAAACTAGTTAACACCGAGCTACATGCTTTAGAGAAGAGAGGCAAGCATTGTTACACACATTGAGCCACAGTGAACTTTCCACTATGGTTTGCAACCACATTCAACTCAAAAATAGAGGGAAGACATGAAAAAAAAGTAAATTGTCTACATTTCCAGATGTAATTAGCACTTTTGGAGAGTTGGAAAATTGGGAAATGATTGGCCAAATAAAACCTACTTGACGTCATATCTTTGGCAAACAATAGCCTGCCACTGGCCATCATGAATGATCATTTGCAATTGATCAACCAAAATTGACTAGTTAGGCCAGCTTTTATGTCACTTTTGGAGAGTTGGAAAATTGGGAAATGATAGGCCAAATAAAACCTACTTGACATCATATCTTTTGCAAACAATAGCCTGCCACTAGCCATCATGAATGATCACTTGCAATTGATCAACCAAAATGGTCAAAATTGACTAGTTAGGCCAGCTTTTATGTCACTTTTGGAGAGTTATAAAATTGGGAGATGATTGGCCAAATAAAACCTACTTGACATCATATCTTTGGCAAACAATAGCCTGCCACTGGCCATCATGAATGATCACTTGATCAACCAAAATGGTCAAAATTGACTAGTTAGGCCAGCTTTTATGTCGTGTATGACAGTTTAAGACCATTTGTAAAAAATATGATCAATAATAACAGCTCTTAAATTTTCAGTCTTCGATTTCAACTCTTCTATTAGAATGATAGTTGTTGCAGGGGTAGTGATTGCAAGGACATACTACTTTGGCCTTCTTTTTGAGGTTACCTTCAATAAAAGGTCTTAGAAAGTCAATACAAAGATACTGTAAAAGGGTTAGCTGTAGAAGGAGAATGATAAGGATTTTTTTTTAGAGTAAAACATTACAAAACGCTTAGTGTTTCAAGATAGCTAATTATAAAGAGCATTCTAGGTATCAGAAAATCCCTCTAAAGGCCCAATCACACACAACGACTTACCAGCGATCCCGAAAACGATGCGACCTGATAGTGATCGCAGGTAAGTCGCTGGGAGGTCGCAGGTGAGATGTCACACAGTCATATCTTACCAGCGATGCAGGAACAATACAGGTCGCAGTAGCGACCTGTATAACGATCTCAGCAGTCACTGTGACCCTGTCACACAGTGTCAAACAGCGATGTGTCCTTCCCAGCAGGACATCGCCTTTGAAGAAAATGGCCTGGATCATTCTGCAATGACTAGAGATCTCACAGCAGGGGCCTGATCGCTGGTAGGTGTCACACATAACAAGATCGCTAACGGGATCGCTACTGCATCACGGAAACCGTGACTCAGCTGCGATCTCGCTAGCGATCTCGTTATGTGTGACGGTACCTTAAGGTAAAAGAATGTTCAAAGAGTAGAGAGTATGTTCTAAAATAGTAGAATAAAATATTTTAGTGTAGGACTGCTTCAAATGAGATTTGCCGTGACGTGGCGAAGCAGCTCAAGAAATTGCAATTTTTTGCCAAAAATCTCAAAAAATTTTTTATAATAAGTACAGTTTGGAATGTTTAGTGCTGTAGTGCACATTTGGTGCTGGCTTTTTGTTTTTTCTTCATTAAAATAGTAGAATGTCCATTGTTATGCGGAGATAACAGCTTATCTTTGTGACATGGTTCTCATGAGTGTCATACTCCTTATTGGTATTGTTAGGACATTCTGGTTAACACCAAGAAATGGCAAGTTGGACATGACAGTTTAATTCAGTGCTTCCTCCAAGAGAGACGTGACAGCTTTAAATGCTTCTTGTGCCAAGATGTATGAACTAGTCCTACAGCTCTTAACCAGATTAGTCCCTTTTCCATTAACTGCTTGAAAGTAGGGCAGATGTCTGAGCGGCTGGTTGTAAATTTGATAATGTCTGCTGTGTTAATCTGGAGGCTTTGCTGATGGAGAAGGCTGTAGATAACAGGATTAAGGTTTCAAGACCCTGGTTTTCATGGCACAGGAGAGAGGACTCAGGAGGGTGGGGACCAACTTCTGTTGTTAATCTTAATTGATTGTCAAGAGATTTTAATCTATCTATATTAATTAGGTGATAGGCACACATACCCATTTGATGCCCATGATACAAAACAAAATTAATCTGGTCTTGTTCTTTCCACTACTTGTAACTACAGATGTAAATAGAACATTGGTTCTTTAGTTTATCTTTATTTTATTGAAAAATGGATGAAGATTTCCTTAGAGTTGGAGCAAAAAATCTGATTAAGCTTAAATTAATTACCATGTTATATATTAACAATTCCTTCATTCCAACTAATGACTTGGAGTCAGTTTAGCATATGCTATGAATCAGTGGCATCCATGGGGATTATGCTTTAATACACTCAGTCATTGAGTTCACTTCATAAATAATAGGTAGCTTACTTGTTGTTAACATACGCAGTGTTAAAAGTAATTAATTTCTGTAGTTTTGTAAAAAAATAAATAAATTGAAATATCTTTTTTCAATGATTTTGAGTTGCTATAAATCTTTTACTATTTAGCTATTAAAGATTTTTTAAATGCTAATATTGCAAAAATACTGTAACAAGATACTGAAAAATGGAAATAAATCAAGTCTTAAAATTTAATTGTTGACTATTGATTACATATATTTTATTGATATCAAATTTAGAAATTTTGCAACCAATTTTCACCTATAATTATGTAAAGAGAATTTACATTTTACAAAAAATGTAGATGGTACATATGCAAGCAAGATTGCAATGAACAGTGTAATAATAAGCCTTTAAAGTAAAGCAGTATTTTTAAACTAAAGTACTCTAATAAACAGAATGGGTGACATTGTCAGGGATTTCTTGGCATGAAAATGGTGAGTGGATTACACTAAGTGTATGAGGCATTGCCATTCTATACGCCAGGATATTTTCAATTGTCTGTAGTTATAGTGGAGAAAAACTGATCTAGAGTAATGAAAAGAAAACAACTTAAAAAAACAAAAAAGAAAACTAGTTATATAGATAATTAATTTGACCACCTTTTTGACCATATATTTACAGATTAGTCTTTAAGGCTGTATGTTAAATGAATGTCTAGCACATTGAGTAAAGAGGTCTGCTAATGTCTTCACTTGTGGTCTGCTAAGATATTTTGAATTGTAAGGTCTCTCAAAAATAAGGGAACACATATATAAAATGAAAGTGGTTTGGCAGATAATCATCCAATTTTAGACACAAGCTGAAAGGGAAAGGGTTAACCTGTCCACCATGGCTGCTATGTAAAATTCCATCATCTTGAATTCAACTTCAAATTTTTCAAGTAGGAAGACCGGTGTGTGACCGATAAAACTGGGTAAAAATTTCACTAGAAAAACAATGATGTGCTTCCTGTTAACGTAACTATATTTGTCCTTATGATTAAATATTGATGTTTCTTCTCCAAAGACACGTGTTGATTTATTTGCGGTAGCCATGGAAAAGGTAGTTGTTTCTTGCGCCTCAGCATGTTACATGAAAGTGGAGGTCCTATCTGGGTGTGTGGACTTGTGCTAGGGAGGCGATACACGTTTTCTGGCTGCATGTTGCCATTGACTCAAGCTGGCCAGAACCAGGGCGGAAGGCCCCCAGTTCTTTGAAAAACAGTCTTTTATTAAACATTAAATAACCAGTAGATAATGTATACACAACTTCTCGTTCGTTCCTTTTTTGACACAGAGCATCTCTACACATAGTCTGTTTACTTCTTCAGTTTTACTTGTTCCTGCCTCCATTAGTCTTGCTTCTTTCACCACTATCCAACTTAGTACAACAGTCCAGTTAGTGAAAGTCATCTTTCCGACTTGCGGTTCTGCATCATATCTTTCCTCTTTAACTCCTTCACGACCTTGGACGGATCTATCCGTCCAGGATCGTGTCCCATTAAGCCCCGCCCCCTGCCGCGGGCAGGTGGCGTGGATCGGCACACATATCAGCTGTTTTCAACAGCTGACATGTGTGGCTGCTAGCCGCGGGTGGAATCGCTTCCACCCGCGGCCATTAACCCCTTAAATCTTGCTGCCAAAGTCTGGCAGCAAGATCTAAATGCGCGCGGCCATGTTTTTTACTTACCGCCGCCCCCACCGGAAGTCACGTGTGTTATCACGTGACTATCGGTGGTTGTCATCGTAGCACAGTGTCATGTGATGACGCCTGCAGCTACGAAGTTTCACTTTCGTTTTCCCTCGGCCGAGAGCAGAGGGAAAAACAAAGTGACTGAATCTGCTGTTTACAGCTGTATTGCTGTGATCAGCAGATAGATAATAGCGATCGGATTGCTGATCGCTATAGCCCCCTAGGGGGACTAGTAAAACAAAAAAAAATAAATAAAAAAAAAGTTTTAAAAAATAAAAAAAAAAAAAAAACCTAAAAGTTCAAATCACCCCCTTTCCCCCCCATTGAAAATTAAAGGGTTAAAAAATAAATAAATATACACATATTTGGTATCGCCGCTTTCAGAAATGCCCGATCTATCAAAATATAAAATCAATTAATCTGATTGGTAAACGGCGTAGTGGCAAAAAAATTCCAAACGCCAAAATTACGTTTTTTGGTCGCCGCACGTTTTACGCAAAATGCAATAGAGAGTAGTAGAGAAGGGTTTCACAGCCGCGCCAATGACCAACGGATCATGTAAGCTTAAGATTAATGTTGCTTTATTTCATGCATAGGTCAGGTCCTGATCCACTCTAGTAATTCTCAAGTACAAGAACAAAACGAATGATATAAGTCCAACACTTGCATAATAATATTTATATTAGTGCATAGGGTATACTTCATCAGCATAAAGCATTTAATAGCCACTAGTGGATTTTGATTAAGTGACTTCAGCTATTCTCTGCAGATCGACAGAGATCATATGTGCTTGATGAAATCGCTGGAGCATTTTATTAGCCATTTTGGCAAGTGAGTGAGAGTTGGGATGAATATCAATATTAGAACTTTCAGAATGAAAATATTCTTGGAATATTTGTATGTTTTATGGGAAGTCATGTGTAATAATGAGGTATATTTTTTGGTACTGTATTAATTTGGGCAGACTTTGCAGAAACTTGATAAGATTTTGAAGTATACCAAACTTAACAATGGCTCATGCTGTATGATAAATTAAAGGTGGCACCTTTATACACTTTTATCTAATTTTATACACCCCTCCTAGTTACTAGCTTTATGACACTAAGTTGCACCCAAATTTTGACACAGTTTTAGCAAGCAGTGTTGTATTTTAAGGGGTGCTTCACACACAGCGAGATCGCTGCTGAGATCGCTGCTGAGTCACGTTTTTTGTGACGCAGCAGTGACCTCATTAGCGATCTCGTTGTGTGTGACACTGAGCAGCGATCTGGCCCCTGCTGTGAGATCGCTGCTCGTTACACACAGCCCTGGTTCGTTTTTTTTATTGTTGCTCTCCCGCTGATAAGCACACATCGCTGCGTATGACAGCGAGAGAGCAACAATCCTGAATGTGCAGGGAGCAGGAGCCGGCGTCTGACAGCCTGCTGTAAGCTGTAACCAAGGTAAACATCGGGTAACCAAGGTGGTTACCCGATATTTACCTTCGTTACCAGCCTCCGCCGCTCTCACGCTGCCAGCGCCGGCTCCCTGCTCTCTGCACCTGTGGCCGCAGTACACATCGGGTAATTAACCCGATGTGTACTGTAGCTAGGAGAGCAGGGAGCCAGCGCTCAGCGTGCGCTGCTCCCTGTTCTCTGCACATGTTGCAGCACAGCGACGCGTGTCGTTATGATCGCTGCTTCGGCTGCTGTGTTTGACAGCTAAGCAGCGATCATAACAGCGACTTACAGAAAATGGTGACATAACAGCGATGTCGTTGTCGCTGTCGCTTAGTGTGAACCCAGCTTAAGCCATGTCAACTTTTCCATTTTCTGCTTTTTGTGCTTTTGCTAGTTTGATATGGGACACTTGAGTCTATTGTATTCGCATTCAAGTGTTTAGCTTTAAACATGCTCCAAAAATGTCCCACTTTGTTACAAAGTTTTAATGAACTAAGTTTTAATAGTAAAATAAATTACATTATTGCTTATTTAGTGAATTATGTAACGTTTAGGTATGATTTTTCATAATTGTGGCAAAATTAGATTAATCAGAAATAACTTGTAAAGAAAGAAATAGTTTTCTTTAACGATCTGGAGGCTAGTAGGCATTTATTTTGAAATTGCAGGAACAAATGCTATGATTTATTCAGAAGGCTTCCTCTGCCACTTGATAAGTACTCCACAATGCAGTTGGGGGTAGATACAACTTACCACTTAGCCTGGGGTCTAACCAAGGACTTTCTAAGTGAGGACTTCAGATAATTTCTGGGTTCCTAACTATAAATTGTTGAAAAAAGTTCCTCTGTGGGATGATTAATATTGTTTAATTTAAAAAATAAAGTTCATAGTAAAAAATGATAAAGTTAACTGTTAAGTTGTATGGACCAAATCCTTAAAAAAAGTAATGTTCTCATAGAGCTATGTTGATATAATAAAAGGTACAGCTCTCAGATTGCTGTTGCAAAAACATATTTTTTTTTTCTTTAGAATTCTAGGTCTATTTCAGTTATAAATATCACATTAAATCACCCGTCCTTATCTTAAAGAAGCCCTGTCATGAAGCTTATTTATGCTATATGTGTGTATATGTGTATGTAGTGTGTGCCTTCTTTGGGATCCAGCGCTTTCTTCTCAGTGATATCACAGCTTTTCAAACTTTGGGGCTCCTCTATGCTTTGTTAGCCGGAAATCTCTTATACAATGTAGACCTATGGAGCTTCATTCTGATGCTCATAGCATTGCATTGTAAAAGCTGCTTCTGGGTCACACAGAGCACGGCGTGACATGGACAGTCTGCAAAGTGGGGACGTCACTGAGAAAAAGAGCATAACGGCGCACAAAATACCCTGTTGGTGAGCATATTAATAAATACACTGTGCTAGTTACACAGTTACACAGACTGAGTAAATAAATAAACTTAATGGCAGGGCTTCTTTAATGATATGAAATAGTCATTTTCTTCTCTATGTCATTTTGTTACCAATAGTGACAACATGTCAATAATACACAATTTTCATGCTTTAGTAAATCTTAGTGTTGTAAGTTTTATTATAAAATGTTGGGTGCTTGCTGTTTACCAAAACATTGGGCAAAGGTCTATGATTTAAAATTTTAAAATTATAAATGCAGATTGACTTTTACATCTAATTGTCTCTTCTTCCCCCACCCTACTCTTTCTCATAAACCGCTTCCTTTTTAGCATCTCACATTGGAGACTCTTTTAATCTAAAAAGACACCTTCCAGCTAATAAAGATAATTGATGACTCATTATAATAAATAAGCCGTAGGGCATATTGAGGAGCTAATTTATGTTGCATTACACTGTATAAACAATCCTCTGTATTTTCATACAACACACGCCTTTTAGTGTAATTTTGAAATCAGATTACTCCATTCATATAATTTCAACATTAAATGATAGTAAGCAAGTAAGGTTTGAAAATTATGTAGAGTGAGTGAAAATAGAAAATGTATATGAAAGCATATTTTGTAATGAATATGCCTTGATGAAAAGATTTGCAATAAACAGAAAATAAGGGAGTATTAAAAATGAATTACTTATGTAATCAAGTGTAGGACATTTGTGTCATACACGTTATAAAATAGAACTATAAAGTTATGTATATATATCGTATTTTTCAGATTATAAAACTCGCTTTTTTACCCCCAAATTTTGGGGGAAAGTGAGGGGTGCGTCTTACAGTCTGATGGCTGCGGTGCGGTGTGGGGGTGCAGGTAAAAGCGGGTGCGGTGGTGGTGGAGCGGGTCATGAGAGGCAGGAGCAGGCTTTAGCAGCGCTACCCTGACCACGTCGGCCCGCTCATTTGATATGCATGCCCATCATCCCGACCATCATCTCTCAGCCCTGAAGCCGGCGCTGACAGGTGGGCGGGATGATGGGCGGGGGATGCGCGCATACTAAAGAGCCGGCCCGCGGGATCACACCTGGCAACTACAGCCGGGAGTGATCATGTGCGGCTGTATTCACTGCCCCCTGTGCACCATCATCAGTGCGGGGGGCAGTGAATAAGTATGGTATACTCACCGTTCCCCTGCAGCATTGCGGTGTCCTCCTGTCTGTGTGCCAGCTGATCTGTGTAGAGAGCGGAGAGCACAGTGATGACGTCATCGCTGTACACACGGCTCCAAACAGGTCAATTGGCACAGACAGTAAGCGAGCGAAGCTGCGTGGAGTGAGGAGAGGTGAGTATACAGCGGGAGTCCTCCAGCTGGTACCGCAAATCTGGCCGCGGCTGAAGTGACCGTGAGATCCGTGGTGACTTCAGTCAGGTGATGTGCAGGGACAACTGGAGTCACCGCTGATCCCGGCGGCTCACTTCACTTGCGGCCTGACACTCACAGAGGGCGGTCGTGTTTTATGGCCGCTCTCTGTGAATGTCAGATGTAGCAGAGCTGGATGCATCGTTGGACATCGTGTGGATTACATCGGACCTGGGTGTTTTAGGGGTTAATAAAGTGGTGAAAGAGGGTTTTTTTTGTCTTTTATTTCAAATAAAGGATTTTTGGGGTGTTTGTGTTTATTTACTTTCACTTACAGCTTAGTGGTAAGGGGGTGTCTCATAGACGCCTGCCATCACTAAGCTAGGACTTAGTGGCAGCTATGGGCTGCTGCCATTAACTCCTTATTACCCCGATTGCCACCGCATCAGGGCAATCGGGATGAGTTGGGAAACGTCCCAGGACTGTCGCCTCTAATGGATGCTGCAATTCTGGGCGGCTGCTGGCTGATATTTTTAGGCTTGGGGGGCTCCCAATAACGTGAGTCTCCCCAGCCTGAGAATACCAGAACCCAGCTGTGAGACTTTATCTTGGCTGGTTATCAAAATTGGGGGACCTGCACGCCATTTTTCTTTTTTTTTTTTAAATTACCCAGATACAGTGTCAGCAGCAGATCCTCGCCCCATAACAGTGTGTCATGACCACATTTTTTGCCTAAAAATTTCATTTTCCTCCTCTAAAACCAGGGTGCGTCTTATGGTGAAATAAGTATTTAGCATGTTGCCAATTTTCTAAGTAAGTGTACTTCTAAAGGTGCTATTGACATGAATTTCTCACAAGATGTCAGTAACAACCCATCCAATCCACACGGGCAAATAAATCAAACCAACCAGAGATGTGCATAAATTAAGTTATATGTAATAATGAGAAATGACACAGGGAGAAAGTATTGCACACATAAAGAAGAAGAGGTGCAAAAAGCCATGTAAAGTCATGGCATTAGCTTAAATCTATCAATGATTAGAAAACAATCCTGCGACTTAGTGAAAAATATCTGCTGGTTCAACTGATGGCCTATAGAAAAATGTCCCATTACCAAAATCCCATACAAGAAATTTCATGATGGGTAAAACTAGTGAGCTATCTTAAGACCTTCCCAACCTATTGTTCCAAAACACACTGATGCCATTAGCTATATAAGAATTTGAATTTCTAAACTACGAAAGGTTCCAGTGAGCACTGTTGGAGCCGTAATCCAGAAGTTAAAGAACATAATTTTACCATAAAATGGCCACGATCAGGTACTCCCTGTGAGATTTCAGACAGAGGAGTGAAAAAAATTATCATAAGAGTTGTCCAAAAGCCAAGGACCACCTGTGAAGTGGTACAAAATGACCTGGAATCAGCAGGTACAATTGTTTCAAAGAAAACAATAAGTAACGCACTCAATCTCCATGGCCTGTTTTCACGTGCAACACGCAAGACTCCATCGCTGAAGAAAAAGCATCTTCACACGTGTTTAAAGTTTGCTCAACAATATTTAGACATGCCTGGGAAATATTGGGAGAAGACAGTGTGGCCAGATGATACCAATAATGAACCCTTAGGATTTCGTAATACACACCATGCTTTGGGGCCAAATGGCACTGCATATCACCCCCCATAACATCGTACCAGCAGTGAAGTTTGGAGGTGGGAACATCATGGTATGCGGCTGTCTGTCAGCATACTGCATTAGCAACCTTCATATAACTGAAAGAAGGATGTACCAAGACATTATTGATAAAGGTCTGCTGCCATCTACCAGGATGATGAAGATGAAATGATGGTGGACAATGATACCAAACACAGCCAATGAAACTCTCAATTCATTTCAGAGAAAGAAAATATAGTTGTTAGAATGCCTAGCCAATCACCTGACATTCATAGAAGGAGCCCACAGAACCTTCAGGATTTAAGAATTGTGTGGAAGAATGGGCTGAAATCTCACCTGAGCAATTTATGCAACTACTTTTTCCATACATGAAGCGGTCATCACCAACAAAGGTTTCTGTATGAAGTATTCAATAAATTTCAGTAAGCGTGTTCAATTCTTTTTCTCTGTGTCATTTTGAATTAGTATACATCACTAAATTTATGGACATCTATGGCTTGATTTCTTTGCCTGTGTGGATTGAATGGATAGGTGCTAACATCTGGTGAGAAATTCATGTCAAGGGCACCTTTAGAAATATATTTACTTAGAAAATTGGTGACGTGCTCAGTGCTTATTTCACCTGCTATATATAAAAAGAAGCAGCACATCCAAAATAGAGAAAAAGTATCAATCCTTCAAGCACCAGTACCAGTTACATTTCAGCTCTTTATGAAGCCTTTCTGAAGCACTTATCAATTGACAGAATGCAAAGTGAATGAACAAAATAGAGACCTAAACAAAATCAATATTTGTAGTAAAATTTTTTCTGTTCAATATCAAAGTATCTAGATACACTTGCACACAGTTTCTGAAGGAACTCAGCAAGGAGGTTTTCACAACCATCTTGGAGAAGTAATGACAGATCTTCTGTGGATGTTTTAGCTTTTGCAAATCTTGCTGTTTCTTTGTGTAATCTCAGGCAGAGTCGATCATATTAACATCAATGCACTGTGGGGCCCATATTATTACTTGCAAGACTCCTTGTTCTTCTTCATGTTGAAGATGGTTCTTATGCGGGCTTCACATGGTACGATATATCGTGCGATCGCACGAGCGATCGTACCCGCCCCCGTCGTTTGTGCATCACTGGCAAATCGCTGCCCATGTCGCACAAAGTTGTTTAACCCCCGTCACATGTACTTACGTGCTGAGCGACGTCACTGTGGGCGGCGAACATGTGATGCCCGCATTAGTGACATTGGATGAATATTTTGGGACATTTTCCTTCCTCAAATTACATTTGGAGCCAATCAGGTGCCTCTCTGGTAGTATTACATAACTATCAGTTGGTATTTTTCAACATTGATGACACCAAGAAATGGGCAAGGTTGAGGACCTTAATACATTGGTTGGCCAAAGAAAGATAGTGCAGCAGATTAAATTCATATCATGCTTATTTCCCTTCACAATTGGAAGCTGTCCAGCAGTACCATCAGCTCATGACTTGCAGCAATTGGTGAGACCCATGTGCCCATCTGAGCAGTCTGGCCAAAAATAGTTTTCATGAAACAGTTGTGGCCAAGGAAAAATACCTTCGAAAAATAAGCAAGGCCAAGTAATACAACTATGCAAGAAAATATACGGATGGCTGCAGAAAAATGGCAGCAGGTTTTCTAGACCAAATAGTCAGAATTTGAAATTATTGGCTATAAATGCAGGCAGGACTGCATAGCAGAACATTAATAATTGTCTATAGGCAACAGTGAAGCTTGCTGGAGTTTCTTTGCAAGTTTTGGGCTGCATTTCAGCAAATATAATTGGAGATTAGGTTTGAATTACTGATGTCCACAGCGTTAAGAAATACAGACACATACATATCCATTATTAACTAAAGGCCGCTTTACACGCTGCGACATCCCTAGCGATGTTGCTAGCGATCGCACCCGCCCCCGTCGTGCGTGCGTCACGGGAAAATCGCTGCCTGTGGCGAACAATATCGGTAGTATGCGTCACACGCACATACCTTCCTAATGACGTCACTGTGGCCTTCGAACAAACTCTTTTTTAAGGGGGAGGTTTGTGCGGCGTCACAGCGACGTCACACAGCGGGTCACCAATAGAAGCGGAGGGGCGGAGAGCAGCCGCATTAACGTCACTCCCACCTCGTTGCCAGAGGACGCAGGTATGGTGTTGTTCGTCGTTCCCAGGGTATCACACGTAGCGATGTATGCTGACTCAGGAACGACGAACAACCTGCGTTCTAAAAGATCAACGATTTTTTGGAAAGGAAAGAAGTTTCAACAGTCAAAGATTTTTCCCTTATTTCGGATCGTTAGCGGTCGCTCATAGGTGTCATACGCAACGACGTCGCTAACGACGCCAGATGTGCATCACGAATTCCGTGACCCCAGCGATATCTCGTTAGCGATGTCGTTGCGTGTAACGGGGCCTTAATACCAATAAGTGTGCTGTTCCATTTTGATTCATCATAGTATGAAAAATAAAATTTTGACTTGTGATTACCTTTACATATATTGAATATTCAATATGACCTACTGATTTAGAGATTCTGTCCGAGACTTCGGCATTTGTGGCTTAGATACTTATTCCCATTTATTCTAGTGTTCAATACATCATCTGACTGTTCATTTACCACTTAAATAATATAGAGTTGTATCTAAAAGGAATCTGTCACAAGGTTTTTGCTACCTCATCTGAGAGTTGCATAATGTAGAGAAAGAAATTCTGATTCCAGCAATGTATCACTTACTAGGATACTTAATGTAGTTTTGATAAAATCACTGATTAATTAGCAGGAGATTATTAAAAGGAGATTATCATTAGAGGACTGGTAAACCTCCTACCAAGCAGTCAAACATATGTATGAGCTCTATATAACCCCTCACCACTGATACACAACTTTTTCTATACACTGTATTTATGTCTCAGTGGTATAAGCAGAGTTAGGGCTAAGCCACACGGCGAGAAAAACAGTGCGAGTGGAGTGCGATAAAACATCGCATTCCCCTCGGACCAATTCTAGCCTGTGTGTCAGCACACATGGGCGATTATTTTCTCAGCCCTAATCGGACTGAGAAAACAATCGCAGCATGCTGCGATTGTAAGCTGAGTCTCTTTCTCTCGCACCCATTCAAGTGAATGGGGCGAGAGAAAAATCGCACTGCACTCGCGGTACACCGGTGTACTGCTAGTGCAGTGCGAGAATGGCAATAGCCGGCTACACAGTAGAGAGGGAGAGAAATCCCTCCCTCCCCTCCTGAGTGCCGGCCCGCCCCCCGCAGCTGAGGTCTGCTCGCACGAACGGACCTCAGTTCAAAGGACACAGGCACGACACTCGGCTCTGCTGTACTGCCCGCACGAGCCGAGTCTCATGCAAGTGGATCGCAGTAGTGCCCGTGTGGCCCCAGCCTAATAGAGCTTCACATTCAAATATAGTGGGAAAAAAAGTATTTAGTCAGCCAATAATTGTGCAGGTTCTCCCACTTAAACACATGAGCGAGGCCTGTAATTGACATCATAGGTAGACCACAACTATGAGAGACAAAATGAGAAGACAAATCCAGAAAAACACCTTGTCTGATTTGTCAAGATTTTTTTTGCAAATTATGATGGAAAATAAGTATTTATTCATCTAATAACATGCAAGATTTCTGGCTCTCACAGACCTGTAACTTCTTTAAGAGACTCCTCTGTCCTCCACTCATAATCTGTAGTAATTGCACTTGTTTGAACTTGTTATCAGTATAAAAGGTAACAGTCACACTCCAAACTCTACTATGGTGAAGACCAAAGAGCTGTCGAAGGACACCAGAAACAAAATTGGATCCCTGCACTAGGCTGGGGAGACTGATTCTGCAATAGGCAAGCAGCTTTGTGTGATGAAATCAACTGTGGGAGCAATAATAAAACATTGAAGACATACAAGACCACTGATAATCTCCCTCAATCTGGGGCTCCATGGAAGATCTCACCCCATGGGGTAAAAATGATCACAAGAACAGTGAGCACGGGGGACCTAGTGAATTACCTACATAGAGCTGGGACCACCGTAACAAAGGCTACCATCAGTAACACACTATGCCACCAGGGACTCAGATCCTGTAGTGCCATATGGTCTGATGAAACCAAAGTAGAACTGTTTGGTAGAAACACAACTCATCGTGTCTGGAGGAGAAAGAATGCTGAGTTCCATTCAAAAAACACCATGCCTACTGTAAAGCATGGGGGTGGCAACATCACGCTTTGGGGTTGTTTCTCTGAAAAGGAACCAGGACGACTGATCCATGTACATGAAAGAATGAATGGGGCTATATATCGTGAGATTTTGAGTGCAAACTTCCTTCCATCAGTAAGGGGATTGAAGATGAAACGTGGCTGGGTCTTTCAGCATGATAATGATCCCAAGCACCCCACCAGGGCAACGAAGAAGTGGCTTTGTAAGAAGCATATGAAGGTCCTAGAGTGGCTTAGCCAGTCTCCAGATCTCAACCCCATTGAAAACCTTTGGAGGGAGTTGGAAGTCCATGTTGCCTAGCAACAGGCCCAAAATATCACTGCTCTAGAGGAGATCTGCATAGAGGTATGGGCCAACATACCACCAACAGTGTGTGCCAACCTTATGAAGAGTTACAGAAAACGTTTAACCTCTGTCATTGCCAACAAATGATATATAACAAAATATTGAGATGAACTTTTGTTATTGACCAAATACTTCTTTTCCACCATAATTTGCAAAAAAAATCTTGCCAAATCAGACAAGGTGATTTTCTGAATTTGTTTTCTCATTTTGGCTCTCATACTTGTGGTTTACCTATGATGTCAATTACAGGCCTCTCTCATCTTTTTAAGTGGGAGAACTTGCACAATTGTTGGCTGACTAAATAATTTCCCCCCCCCACTACAACTGCTGAAGCTGTGTCAGAAAAAAATGTGTTTTTAAAAAATCACAGCAAGCAGCTCAGTAAATGATGCATCACCGGAATCAGGTTATCTGTCTCTACATTATGCTACTTTCAGATAGGGTAACAAAAGTCTAGTGACAAATTCTCTTTAAGCAACAAGCAGATATAAACTATTAGAAAGTAACAACTACAAACTATTTATTTTAAAGTAACCCCCCAACAGCAAAGACAAAAATTACTATACATTTCACATGTATAGTAACGCCATGTGGTGCCCTTGTTGGATTTTTACTGCCCCCTCTCAGGTTGGCATTTTGTTCCTTCTGCTTATAAGATGGCTGCCACAGTGGCATTTAATGTGAAGTGTTAAGTCTAAAATGTTACGGGTGAAACAGCAATGACTGATTCAGCTGGGACAGATCATTGGACCATGGATCACAAGCTTACTGTCAAGGGGGATCACTAAGTGCCTATCAGGTATTCACTAGAGTCTTTCATAGTGAGGTTGGGCTTGGCTGCCGGTAGACACCAAGTACCACTCCAAGGCAGCCCTTGGATCAGCGTAAGGTGACATGGATGGAAACAAGCTAGATGGAGTAGACCCTCTGCCAAAACAGGATCAGAATAACTGGCAGGGTAAAAGCTGGTCCATGTACAGACGGGACTGCAATAGGTATGGGTTCTGATACAGGCAGAAACACAGATTCAGGAACTCCTACAGATATTGGTATACTGGAATTGATACAGGAACTCCGGCTTGTACCGGAACACAGAAATTGATATAGGAATGTAACCAAGAACTCAGGCTGGAACCAGGAACGGGATCAGAAATGGAATCAGGAACTCACGCAGAAACCGGTAGCCAGAAACAGAAGCAGGAATGGAATCAGGAACTCATGCTGGAACCGGAAACCAGAAATGGATCTGGAACAGAATCAGGAACTCAGCCTGGAACCGGGAACCGGAATGTATTGGTCATACAGGCAAATACTAAGTCTGGAGCAGGATTCAGGGACCAGACAACAAGCTAATAGCCATGAGGCACACAGGATGCTGAGGACTAACATTGCACAGGTCCCTCCCACTAGGAAAGGGTGCCTTTTATACTCTGTACTCCTGAGTGATAGGCTGGGAACACTTCAGGCATTTTAAAATGCAGGGAGCGCTCCTGCTACCTATGCACGTAGCCAGGGAAGAAGTGCAGGACATGGGAGCAGGGAACTATGGCAGGCACAAGGGTAAGCAGAATAGCTGGGCAGAGGAGCGGCATGGTGAGTACATTGACATCACTGCCGGTTAGTGCAGGGAATGCCGGCAGTACATAAACATGCCTCCCCTGCAGGTAGCAGGATGAACGGAATGCCAATCTAAACAGATGAGGCTGTGAGATACAAATGTATAGTCATTTTTCAGTTCCAAAATGGAGAATCAATTTGATTAAAGAAATACTGTAAAGGGCTGTCTATGTACAGTAGGTATTTATCTAAAGTAAAAAATAACCATATGTTTTTTAAACAATTTGGCAATGGATGTAGTCATTTACATTATGGTACAAATATAAAACTATTATAGAACAAAATATCTAAGGTTTATCCATTTACTAAATTAAATCAATAAACTGAAGCAAAATCTGACTATCCTGAAGTTCTTGCTTCTGTGTTATTTAATTCGAGTTAACACTTAAAGATTAAAACAAGGATAAATTGATACATTTTGAACATCATTCTTACCAAGGCTTCAGTAAAATGAATGCAGATGTGAGGCGAAGGGTTGTTTTTACATCAACTATGAAAGTAACAGTTCTATATACAGCTTTACTAAATGTTGATGTATTTGCACACTGAAGAGTGACAGAGACAGTAATTAAGATACAGGAGTGCTGGGCAGCAGGTTTCTAAGGGGTGCAATGTCTATATAAAAGTGATGCAGAATGAAATCATTGATGGTTTCTGACGTCTCAGCAAGCATGATGTAAACACAAACTAATGAAGGCTAAATAGCAGACTACCAAAGCAATACTGTCCACAACGACGTGAACCAACAAAATCATAAATGTGTTGCAAAGAGGTTTTACTTACACAAAACTGCAATTATTTATTCTGCTAATATATAAGAAATATTTCTATGAACTATTTTTTGTCTGAATATTAATATGAATCAATTAATTTTGGTTTACATGGACAGGGACAATGTTGTACAATAGCATTTTTATAAATCGAGGCACAAGTCAGTATACTTTATTCATATCAACATTGAATTGTAGTGACTTTCATATGTATATAGATTTTTTTTATTAATGTTAATATATATGTCTGTGTGTTTGTGTGTGTGTATATATATATATATATATATATATATATATATATAAACAGTAGAGACCAAACGTTTGGACACACCTTTTCATTCAAAGAGTTTTCTTTATTTTCATGACTCTGAAAATTGTAGATTCACATTGAAGGCATCAAAGCTATGAATTAACACATGTGGAATGAAATACTTGACAAAAAAGTGTGAAACCACTGAAAATATGTCTTATATTCTAGGTTCTTCAAAGTAGCCACCTTTTGCTTTCATTACTACTTTGCACACTCTTCGCATTCTCTTGATGAGCTTCAAGAGGTAGTCACCGGAAATGGTCTTAAAACAGTCTTGAAGGAGTTCCCAGAGATGCTTAGCACTTGTTGGCCCTTTTGCCTTCACTCTGCGGTCCAGCTCACCCTAAGGCATCTCGATTGGGTTCAGGTCTGGTGACTGTGGAGGCCAGGTCGTCTGGCATAGCACCCCATCACTCTCCTTCTTAGTCAAATAGCCCTTACACAGCCTGGAGGTGTGTTTGGGGTCATTATCCTGTAAAAATGATGGCCAACTAACCCCAAACCGGATGTAATAGCATGACACTGCAAGTTTCTGTGGTAGCCATGCTGGTTCTGTATGGCTTCAATTTTAAATAAATCCCCAATAGTGTCACCAGCAAAGCACCCCCACACCATCAAACCTCCTCCTCCATGCTTTACGGTGGGAACCAGGCATGTAGAGTCCATCCGTTCACCTTTTCTGCGTCGCACAAAGACACGGTGGTTGGATCCAAAGATCTCAAATTTGGACTCATCAGACCAAATCACAGAATTCCACTGGTCTAATGTCCATTCCTTGTGTTCTTTAGCCCAAACAAGTCTCTTCTGCTTGTTGCCTGTCCTTAGCAGTGGTTTCCTAGCAGCTATTTTACCATGAAGGCCTGCTGCACAAAGTCTCGTCTTAACAGTTGTTCTAGAGATGTGTCTGCTGCTAGAACTCCTTGTGGCATTGACCTGGTCTCTAATCGGAGCTGCTGTTAACCTGTGATTTCTGAGGCTGGTGACTCAGATAAACTTATCCTCTGCAGCAAAGGTGACTTTTGGTCTTCCTTTCCTGGGGCGGTCCTCATGTAAGCCAGTTTCTTTGTAGCGTTTGATGGTTTTTGCCACTGCACTTGGGGACACTTTCAAAGTTTTCCCAATTTTTCGGACTGACTGACCTTCATTTCTTAAATTATTGATGGCCACCCGTTTTTCTTTACTTAGATGCTTTTTTCTTGCCATAATACAAATTCTAACAGTCTAATCAGGAGGACTATCAGCTGTGTATCCACCAGACTTCTGCACAACACAACTGATGGTCCCAACCCCATTTATAAGGCAAGAAATCCCACTTATTAAACCTGACAGGGCACACCTGTGACGTGAAAAACATTTCCGGTGACTACCTCTTGAAGCTCATCAAGAGAATGCCAAGAGTGTGCAAAGCAGTAATAAAAGCAAAAGGTGGCTACTTTGAAGAACCTAGAATATAAGCATTTCATTCCACATGTGTTAATTCATAGTTTTGATGCCTTCAATGTGAATCTACAATTTTCAGAGTCATGAAAATAAAGAAAACTCTTTGAATGAGAGGTGTGTCCAAAATTTTGGTCTGTACTGTATAAAAATTAATACAAAAAATATAAATATATATAAAAAAATCAAATTCTATGTATTTCTTCACATATATATACACAGTATATACATTAGAGCAAAATGGCAAAACTCTTGTTTTTGCTGCCATTTTTCATGAGCTGAATTCAAAGATCTAAGTCTTTTGGGGTTATGGTATGTGTAAGCCTATGTTATGGACAACGAACACAGGTGCATTTTACTGATGCTAGTTGAATGCACAGAGATACCGTGACAAGATCGTGTGGCCCATTGTTGTGCCTTTCTTCCACAACCATCACCCCATGTTGCAGTATGCATAGCCCGTTTACACCTTTCCTGGAAGCTCAAAACATCCCGGTTCTTGCAAAGCTAGCTCACCGGACATGTCACCCATTTTTGGGATGCTCTGGATTGGCGTATACGACAGTGACTTCAAGTTCCTGCCAATAGCCAACAACTTTGTACAGCAATTCATGAGGAGAGGCCCATCATTCCACAGGCCACAATCAACAAGCTGATCAACTCTATGTGATGGAGATGTGTTTCACTGGGTAAGGCAAATGGTGGGCCCCCCAATACAGTAAAACTGCACATTTTAGAGTGGCCTTTTATTGTGGCCAGCCTAAGGCACACCTGTGCAATAACCATGCTATCTAATCTGCATCTTGATATCCCACACCTGTGAGGTGGATGGATTTTCTCGGCAAAGGAGAAGTGCTCTCTAACACAGATTTAGACAAATTTGTGAACAATATTTGAGAGAAAAAGGCTTTTTGTGAACATAGAAAAAGTCTTAGGCGGGCTTTGCACGCTACAACATCGGTAACAATGTGTTACCGACGCTGCAGGGATAGTACCCGCCCCCGTCGCAGGTGCGATATCTTGTGATTGCTGCCGTAGCGAACATTATCGCTACGACAGCTTCACATGCACTCACCTGCCCTGCGACGTTGCTCTGGTCGGCGACCCGCCTCCTTACTAAGGGGGCGGGTCGTGCGGCGTCATAGCAACGTCACACGGCAGGCAGCCAATAGAAGCGGAGGGGCGGAGATGAGCGGTATGTAAACATCCCGCCCTCCTCCATCCTTCCGCATAGCCGGCCGGGACACAGGTAGGAGATGTTCCTCGCTCCAGCGGCTTCACACACAGCGATGTGTTCTGCCTGCTGGAACGAGGAACAACATTGTAGCGTTGCAGCAGCGGCATTATGGAAATGTCGGACCCTACACCGATCATACGATAACAACGCTTTTGCGCTCATTAATCGTATGTAAAAGGCTTTAAACACTACGATGTCGGGAGCGACGCCGGATGTGCATCACTTTCGATTTGACCCCACCGACATCGCACCTGCGATATCGTAGTGTTCAACGCCCGCCTTAGATCTTTGAGTCCAGCTCATGAATAATAGGAGTAAAAGCAAGTGTTGCATTCATATTTTTGTTCAATATATATATATATATATATATATATATACATATATATATATATAATATATATACAGTATATACTGTTCTAAATTTAAATGACTAGCAAAATATAGTTGTTTTCATATCCTTTATGCAGAAATACATTAGCAAAATCTTATTTTGACATTTTGGCTCATTAATGTTACCCTGTTAAAGGTTTGAGCGGATATTTGTCAAGCTTTCAGTGGTGACTTTTTCCATGCTCGTTATATAGTCTCAAGACATAAAGGATTATTGCTGGAATAACTCATAAGAACATTTATTAGTATTCACATAGACTGTACCTGCTGCACAAGCCTGGTGCTGTGTCCAGTCATACTTCCTGAGAGATGGGACGGTAGAAGGTGGGGTCAGCACACCCGGGAAGAGGACAGCTGTTAGAACCTACTCCAGGTTTTGTCAGCATTAATGACCTGCAACTGACACCTCATTGTAGACATTCTTGTTGAATTGAATCTGAATAATTACTACCTGTCAGCCTCTATTTACAGTAGCAGACATTCCAGAAAGCCATTTCAGTAGCAGAAGTGACAAAGAGAAAGTGAAGACTTACTATGCCTTTCTTCATTTCTTTTACGTGATTTATATAATGCAATGCCATTTTTTAGCCAATCTGGCTTGGCAGAAAAAAATAGCACCGTATGCAGAGATGTAGATACATTTAGACTAGTTCATAGAGGTGTAAGGAGACAATGTACACTGCAGTGTAAGGAGACTAAATATCACTATTGACAAATATACACTTGTCGTATTTGTGCATGTTATTCTAATGGAAGGAAGATTATTATTTTGTAAAGAATCCTAGTGTTCTTATATTTTAGCTTAGGATCAATTTTACTATATAGTGCTATCGAGCTTCAGACAATACTTGTTTTATGTCGCTGGTTTCATGATGCCTCATAAAATATGACAATCACCGCACAAACCTAACATAAATCTGCATGGGGCAAATGAATTGGATGATTTCTAGCTTCACAAGTGGTTTTCTAAAGCATTAAATCAATTACAAGTTGACATGGAAATATATACATATAATTAGTATTTCATCACCATCCTCCAGATGCTTCAATTAGCTGAAGGTCTTGAACTGTTGCAAAGCGTGGAAAATAGAAAGCAGCTTCCTAGTTCAAAACATACAAAGCTGATAACCAGCTGTGAAAATGGTGAATAATAATTCTTCTGTCTGGGACATGGGGCAGATGCAATTTTGTTTCCTTACAGTTTTACTTTAATCTTTTTTTTTATTATTTAATTACTATTATTACTATTTCTAATATGAACCTGAATATACAAAATTTGATCACCAAAATCCAGAATAGCTATTTTTGTTTGACTTTATGGGACTTTATGATATGAGTTATATCACATTCACTGGGTACCCGACTTTGAATTATAAAGAACCCCTCTCAAATACATTCACCATTCTGTGAACAATGCAGTGATGGGAAACACAAATGACAGAGTGGATGCGGAATAGATAAGTAACGCATCCTTGCATTATTGATCCATACAGCATTTTCTCCCAACGCTCGTATTTACTATGTTCACGTTTTCATGGAATTCACTGAACCCTATTTAAGGTGCAAACTAAATTGCATTCAGCAGTGTGTCAATGTAGATAAGTCAGGAACATAGCTGACATGCAAAAAAGCAAACATAGATAGATAGATAGACACACCTCTGTATAAATTGAAGCTGTTCTCCAATGACTAATTCTCTTAAAGGAGTCACTTAAAGTGTATATTGTAATTTGCAAAGGTCACAATCCAAATAGTGGCTTTTAAGGATCAGTAAATTGATTAAAAACAAATTTAGAATATCTCAAAATTCATGGATTCTAGCAAATCCAAATTTTGGGGAAATGCGATACACACATCTAGCAAAATAACGGTCTGTTGACTGCCATTTTTCTCGATTTACATAGATTGGGAATAGGTTTAAAAAACAATAAGACAGTTCTCTTCCTTCACCTGTACCCACCTGTACCTCATGTTGCAGCTCCTCATCAATTATTTACCAGCTTCTCGCTCAAGTGCTTTGACCTCTAGGTTTTGATGGACATTATTATGTGACAATATGTGTTGCCACATGGGACCACATGGGTTAACGTGGTCGCATAGAGCGATTCACATCATGGAGTCATAACTTATTTTGGCGCCTAAAGCGGGCTTTTCACACTATGACATCGCTCAAGTGATCTCGTTGGGGTCACGGATTTTGTGACGCACATCCGGTCACTTTAGCGATGCCGTTGCGTGTGACACCTATGAGCGATTTTGCATCGTCGCAAAAACGTGCAAAATCGCTCATCGGTGACATGGGGCTCCAGTCTCAAATATCGTTACTGCAGCATTAATGAAGTTGTTCCTCGTTCCTGCGGCAGCACACATCACTCCGTGTGACACCGCAGTAACGAGGAACCTCACCTTACCTGCGTCCCGGCCACAATGCAGAAGGAAGGAGGTGGGCGGGATGTTACGTCCCGCTCATCTTCGCCCCTCCGCTTCTATTGGGCGGCGGTTCAGTGACGCTGCTGTGACGTCGCTGTGATGCTGAACGAACAGCCCCCTTAGAAAGGAGGCGGTTCGCTGGTCACAGCGACGTCGCAGGGAAGGTAAGTCCGTGTGATGGGTCTGGGCGATGTTGTGCGACACGGGCAGCAATTGGCCCGTGTTGCACAACCGATGGGGGCGGGTACGCACGCTGGCGATATCAGTACCGATATCACAGTGTGTAAAACGGCCTTTAGTTGCGCCAGAAGCACCAACATAGCGTGGCGTAAAGACCAGAGCAGGAAGGATGCCTTAGGAAGCCAGGAGATGATAGACAGGGAGCTCCAGGTCATGGACATGTTAGTGGCAAGTTAAGTATTTTATTTGGGTTTTTTAACCCGTTCTTGGCTTATGTGATTATTGTGCTTTACGGTGAGAAGTTGGCAGAACACAGTAGATGGCTTTGCAACAGCAATTGGGCCACATTCAATTTAGATTGAATAAATTTGATGCAAATCTTATTTTTTCGCCGGCATGTGTTTAACTTTCTGTATTAAAGTCTATATAAATTACAGATACAGCCAGGCAAAAGAGAATATTTTCACACACATTGCCCATCTACCACCTAACCATACACGGTATGCACCTCTTGGTGACTACATTGGCCTTTAGGGGGTAATAGACTTTCCATACACTAGAAATGGGTGATTCCTCTAGTCAGACTTCAATAGCATGACTCATAGATATATCACAAATGTTAAAAATGTGAAAACCCTTTAAAGTACAGTCAAATTAAGTTAATGTGGCTAACATAACTACACTGTTGTATGTGCCATGGAATATGAAAAACAGAAGCCATAATGCCAAGGTTTTTTTTTTTTCTTCAATTCACCATTTACTTTATTATGGCTGTCGTTAGAAATGAGTGAATTCATTTCATGAAAATCAAGATATTCAATGAAACTGGTGAATTAATCTTTTAAAAGACTATCTCATTTCTAACTATCAATTCCCTTCCTTTAAAAAACGTTTCCTGTATTAATGATAGTATATCGTTTAAGACATGGAGCTGCCAAGTAGTTTCTAATCAATGCTTATTAGAGATGAGTGGACCCATGGAAATTCGGTTCGGCAGGGTCAGTCGAACATTAAATTAAGTTTGGTTTGGGACCTTTACTTGATCTGAACCTCAATGGAAGTCACTAATTGGGCAATTTGGGTCTCCACCCACATGCAAGCTGCTATAAACAAATCACTTTTGGGGTGGGTGGGCAGGGTTTTTCAACTTTTTTGGGGGTGCACACTATATCTGATCATGCTGTTGTTACCCCCAGTGAAAACTGTTTAAAGACTGCAAGCAGTTCACATTGGGCTGAGCACCGAGCGTATCCGAACAGAGCGATGCTCACGCGTGTGGTGTACGTACATAAAGAACCCAAACTCTGTATCCAAACTGGTTTTTTTTTTATTAAAGTCTGAACACCGAATCTCGAGTTCGCTCATTTCTAATGCTTTTCTTAATAAAAAATAATAGAAGAAACCAATTTGATTATATGACAACTCACTTCAATTTGGCAGTTTCAGGAGAGAGCAAAAACTAGCTGCAATCTGGGGAGGTAATGATAGTTATAATGAAATTTGAAATTGGAGTTTAGAATTGATATTCCACCTAAAAACATGTTTTTCAGCCTTTGTTAGAATTTCCAATTGTTTTATCTGTAATATTGTTTGTAGAAGTAAAATAAAGAAAGATCATTATCTATGAAAATAAAGCAAACTGCAGGGTTTTGAACATAAGTTTCAGCCAGCATAATAGTGGTTAATTGTAGACTTTAGCAGAATCAAAACTTAGACCTGGTAAAAGTGACCTTGTTATATGATGGAGAGAATCATACAGAGACAGATAGTGCCTCCTGAGATCAAGTGGAGTGATGCGTATCCAGTGAAGACACTAAAGATTTATTGTGTGTGGCAAAAGAAACACAGATCTTTCCTTGTGCAGTAAGTGCTTCTGACATCGTACACAGTTAAGCTTGATTGGACGTTGTAGGCCTGAAAGTATTAAGTTATAGCAAAAAATACATCTTTACTTGTTCTGTTTTAAGGGGGAAAGCTGGCTAAGGGAACTGAATGGAAATGACAAATTAATAAAAAACGTTATGTCAATTTATAAAAAGTAATGTTATGTTATTTTTTGAGAGAGTAATAATAATATATTAAGGCCCCTTTCACACATCAGTTTTTTGCCATCAGTCACAATCCATTTTCTCGACGGATCCGACTAGCTGAGGGCTAAATAATAATTGGAGGATGCTCAGTTAAAAAAAACAGAATCCGTGGCTGGATTCCGTCATTTCACGGATTACGACGCATCCTGCGCCCATAGGCTTTACTCTACCAAACTCTACCAAACGACAGAAGGCGACGGATCCGTCGCTGTCCGATTTTTCGACATAGACAGAAAACGTTACTCTGAATGTCGTCTCCGTCGGCTAGATAAACAATTTTCAACGGATCTGTCAAACAACGGATGAAACGTCACAGTCTGTCGCTAATACAAGTCGATGAGAAAAAAAACGGATCCACCAGCATCAGTCTAATGTGTGAAAGGGGCCTAAGTAGTGGAAAAATTGCCTTTAAATTGAATGGGAAGGTCATTTTTGACTGCTATTTTTCACTATAAATTTAAATTATGATAAGTGACTTAAGGCATAACTTTTGTTAAAAAACCCAAAAACTTTATAATGTTCTTCACCTAGCTATATTTTACTGATCATCTAATGTGTACAAATGCCTACTTAATGGCAGATTAGAGGGAATATATTGATTGGGTTTTGGAGGGTCCTGTGAAAGTTTGGCTTGGCGGGTTCATCCAGACTTTAGATAAAGTTCTGTTCTAGACCCGAACCTGAGGCGATTCTCAGTAAAGTGGGAAGTTTGGGTCTCCGCCAACATGGAGCCAGCAATAAACAGATCACTTCCAGAAGAGGGCAAGGTTATTTTCATGGGGGTTTTTTTGCACACTACATCTGATAACACTTGTTACCCCTAGTGTGACCTATTCAAACACTACAAGTGTCGCGGGCAGGGTGGGGACTGACCACGTCAGGGAAAGCTACCCGAGGCACTCGGATCTGGGATCGTGGTTGGGGCTCGAGTGGCAGCCGGATCTGGGCTCATGCAGCTGCCCGTCATCCACAACAACGATAAAAGGAGATATTTACAGGGAAGTTTGTCAGTGACGCCACCCGTGGGTTGCAGTGATGGTTGAGGACACCGCCGCTGCCTTGGTATGGGACGCCTGGGGCTGATGGAGTGAGGCAGCAATGTGGAATCCCCTCCACGGGTAGGGGAGGTGTAGTCCCGGGGCCCGGAGGAGGTGCAGGGTAGCAGGGAGCAGTTTTTAGGAAAGTACCGGATGGTACCGGTGTACTCACTGTGGTAATAAATCACACAAAGTCCATGTGGTAAACCCAGGCCGGATGCCGGGAGCCTCTGGAGGGGTGTTCTTGGTCCCACACACGGGCTGACAGGGCAGGGGCCCTTCCTCCTGCACTTGTAGTTTCTTGTGTGTTGACTTAACCCTCATAAAACGGGAGAAATCTGCTCCCTGTGTTTTGTGCACTGTGGGAGCCATTGCCCGCAAAATCTGACCTGTGGGATCTCTGTGGGTTCTGGCGGACACCCTATCCCCCTCGTTGGGCTTCCGTTTCGCTCTCTGGGCTACTCGTGGGACAAAATCTGGAACCTTGTCCCCTGCTGGCTAATCGGTAAGGTGCTTGAAGCTGTCTTTGCCCTGGGGTCCAGGTACCCCGACTGTGCACGGCCTCCGGACCGGATTCCCATTGTCTGCAGTGGTGGGCTACAACCCTGCCCTGGTCAACTTTAGGTCTCCCGTGACTGGATCTCCGTCGCCTTTGGCCCTGCTCTGCCGTCTGCCACCTAGTCCATTCAGGTAGTCCCATAGTCCAGGGGTTCAAACCCCTGTCCACCACTCCTCTCTCTTTCACTGTTCAGACTCAACTCTCACTTCCACTTCAACTGATGTGTTCCCTCCCCTGACACCTCAGGACCCCTAGGTGGGAGTTCCCATCCGTCTGGTCCCGCCCACTGGTGTGCCCCAATTGTCCCGGGGGGGTGACTAGGCTTTTGTGGCGGATGTTACCTATGTATCGTGTTGTGTTGGTATGCCAAGGAGGATAGAGTCCTGCACTAGAAGGATTTATGCAGTCTCTGTGACAACCTAGTGTTGCCAGGGCGTCACACAAGCGTCTCACAGTGGGCCGAGCACCGAGCGTACCCGAGCACAGCAGTGCTCAACCAAGTGGTTAGCATACTTAAAACACCTGAACTGAAACATTGATTTTTTTTTTTCTATCTCAGTAATGGGAAAGTTTTCACTGAATACAGAGTTTATCTCAGAATTGAGAATTTTGATAATGATTGATCAATTCTACCAGCTAAAGAGGCAAATTTCTCTGATAAGATATATTACAACGTTGTTTTTTTTTTTCATGTGTACTATTGATTTATGAAATAAAAATTAAAATGATGGATATGCTTTACCTTTTATTTACTACACATTTTGAACAATATAATAATTAACTTTGGACAATTTTATTCACTCTCAATTATGTAAGCATTGCCAAAAAGGGCATGATAAGAAATGCAAGGTAGGTAGGCACATGTATAGCATGTAAAATGTGGAACCAGGTCTTAGTATAGGTGTGTCGTGTACGGTAAGTAGGTACATGTTAGAAATGCTAGAAAATAAAGCAGGTGCAACAATATTTTGAATTGGTGTGGCCTGTACAGATGTAAAGTTTGAATAGCAAAACATTGATTTTGATATGCACACTTTGATTAATCGGTGTGCTTGTATACATTAGAGTACAGCATTTACTATTGCAGGGGCTATATATTATACTCTTAATGTGATGAAATTTAACGCTGACCTGCCTGACAATAACACGGTCAGATATGAGTAGCAGAATGCATAAACTTTTGTGGATTTTAATGGATTTGTGAATTTTAATTATTTTTATTTGTGGTTTCTTCTATATAGTGTAATTTTATATAGCTATAAATAAATGTGATTACTTTTCTATTACTTACAGCAAAGATGGGCTGCAGTTGTACATCACCCAGGCCAAAAACTAGTACTGTAGCAGGATACAGCTAAACCCCCACTAAGTGGAGGCATCACAGGTGCAGGAGGAGCAAATCACACACACACTTCCAAAGAATGGAGGGGGCAATTGCTGGATGATAAAACTGCACACTAATGGCTTGCATAGAGCGCTGTTCACACATGCAGATGCAGTCACAAACCCGCAGCCTATTAGGTGACGCCCATACTATGAGATCAGGTGGGCTGCAAAGCCGTACTCAATTTGTGCACCATACAGGGACAGGAATTCTAATATGCAAGGCCTAACAAAAAGGGCCTGGCTGTATCCTGTACAAAAAAATGAGGATTTAGTTGGTATTTTGGCCATGAAATGGAAGCCTACAACCCTCGTCACGGGAAGTTCATGCTTGCAGGTCCCTACTAGAGTTGAGCGCGGTTCGTGGTTCTCCAGTTCTAGGCTCGAGTGATTTTTGGGCTGTTCGAGATCGAACTAGAACTCGAGCTTTTTGCTAAAAGCTCGATAGTTCTAGATACGTTCGAGAACGGTTCTAGCAGCAAAAAGCAGGGCTTTTTACAGCTACAGTGTGCAGGAGCCATCGCTGGCAGCCTGCCACAAGCTGGTAACCAAGATAAACATCGGGTATCCAAGCAAAGCGCTTTGGTTAGTAACCCGATGTTTATCTTAGTTACGTGCAGGAAGCCCACAATTCCCCGCTCAGCTCGCTCCGCCCCCTCCTGCCCGCGGCATGTACACATACATACACACACACACACTCTCACTCACGCACACCCCCCCCTCCCAGCTACAGTGTGCAGGAGCCATCGCTGGCAGCCTGCCACAAGCTGGTAACCAAGATAAACATCGGGTATCCAAGCAAAGCGCTTTGGTTAGTAACCCGATGTTTATCTTAGTTACGTGCAGGAAGCCCACACTTCCCGCTCAGCTCGCTCCGCCCCCTCCTGCCCGCGGCCCTCCTGCCCCCTCCCCCCCCCCCCCCCGCTCGGCTTACCTGCGGTGATGAAGTCCCGCCATCCCGACCTCAGCGCTGTCACTGTCCTCCATGGCCGCCGCTTGTGTGCTGGAGATCAGCGCAGGTAATGTACCTCGCTGACAGCAGCACTTGTCATCCCCTGCAGTGACCTGGGCTGACCCATTGATGTTAGCTCAGGTCACTGCATTGCGCTCCCAGCCAATGGGGAACATCCTGCTCTTCATTGACTGGGACAGTGTGGATCGTCATGGCAACCCCTTGGATTACACCAGACCTGGATTTGTTTTTCTTTCTAATAAATTGGTTAAAGAGGGAATGTTTTGGGGAGTGTTTTTTCAAATAAAAATGTGTTTGTCGTCTATTTTTTTTTATTACTGACTGGGTTGGTGATGTCGGGTATCTGATAGACGCCTGACCTCACCAACCCCAGGGCTTGATGCCAGGTGACATTACACATCTGGTATTAACCCCATATATTACCCCGTTTGCCACCGCACCAGGGCGCGGGATGAGCTGGGGCGAAGCACCAGGATTGGCGCATCTAATGGATGCGCCACTTCTGGGGCGGCTGCGGCCTGCTATTTTTAGGCTTGGGAGAGTCCAATAACCATGGACCTCCCTAGTCTGAGAATATCAGGCCCCAGCTGTCTGCTTTACCTTGGCTGGTGATCCAATTTTGGGGGACCCCTACATGTTTTTTTTTTTTAAATTATTTATTTAATTTAAAATAACAGCGTGGGGTGCCCTCAGTTTTGGATTACCAGCCAAGGTGAGGTTGCCAGCTGTGGTCTGCAGGCTGCAGCCGTCTGCTTTACCCTAGCTGGCTACAAAACTAGGGGGAACCCTACGTCATTTTTTTTTTTTCATTTTTTTGGCTAAATACAAAGCTAAGCACCCCTTAGTGCCACATGAAAGGCACCAAAGGGTGCTCCACTTTTTCTCCATTTATTCTCCACTTTTTCTCCACTTTTTCTCCACTTTTTCTCCACTTTTTCTCCACTTTCTCTCCACTTTTTCTCCACTTTTTCTCCTCTTAATCTCCACTTTTTCTCCTCTTATGCTCCACTTTTTCTCCACTTTTTCTCCACTTTTTCTCCACTTTTTTCTCCACTTTTTCTCCTCTTATGCTCCACTTTTTCTCCACTTTTTCTCCACTTTTTCTCCACTTTTTTCTCCACTTTTTCTCCTCTTATGCTCCACTTTTTCTCCACTTTTTCTCCTCTTATGCTCCACTTTTTCTCCACTTTTTCTCCACTTTTTTCTCCTCTTATGCTCCACTTTTTCTCCACTTTTTCTCCTCTTATGCTCCACTTTTTCTCCACTTTTTCTCCACTTTTTCTCCACTTTTTCTCCTCTTATGCTCCACTTTTTCTCCACTTTTTCTCCTCTTATGCTCCACTTTTTCTCCACTTTTTCTCCTCTTATGCTCCACTTTTTTCTCCACTTTTTCTCCTCTTATGCTCCACTTTTTCTCCACTTTTTTCTCCACTTTTTTCTCCACTTTTTTCTCCACTTTTTCTCCTCTTATGCTCCACTTTTTCTCCACTTTTTCTCCACTTTTTCTCCACTTTTTCTCCACTTTTTCTCCTCTTATGCTCCACTTTTTCTCCACTTTTTCTCCACTTTTTTCTCCACTTTTTCTCCTCTTATGCTCCACTTTTTCTCCTCTTATGCTCCACTTTTTCTCCACTTTTTCTCCTCTTATGCTCCACTTTTTCTCCACTTTTTCTCCACTTTTTCTCCTCTTATGCTCCACTTTTTCTCCACTTTTTCTCCTCTTATGCTCCACTTTTTCTCCACTTTTTCTCCTCTTATGCTCCACTTTTTCTCCACTTTTTCTCCTCTTATGCTCCACTTTTTCTCCTCTTATGCTCCACTTTTTCTCCACTTTTTCTCCTCTTATGCTCCACTTTTTCTCCACTTTTTCTCCACTTTTTCTCCACTTTTTCTCCTCTTATGCTCCACTTTTTCTCCACTTTTTCTCCTCTTATGCTCCACTTTTTCTCCACTTTTTCTCCACTTTTTCTCCACTTTTTCTCCTCTTATGCTCCACTTTTTCTCCACTTTTTCTCCTCTTATGCTCCACTTTTTCTCCACTTTTTCTCCTCTTATGCTCCACTTTTTTCTCCACTTTTTCTCCTCTTATGCTCCACTTTTTCTCCACTTTTTTCTCCACTTTTTTCTCCACTTTTTTCTCCACTTTTTCTCCTCTTATGCTCCACTTTTTCTCCACTTTTTCTCCACTTTTTCTCCACTTTTTCTCCTCTTATGCTCCACTTTTTCTCCACTTTTTCTCCACTTTTTTCTCCACTTTTTCTCCTCTTATGCTCCACTTTTTCTCCTCTTATGCTCCACTTTTTCTCCACTTTTTCTCCTCTTATGCTCCACTTTTTCTCCACTTTTTCTCCACTTTTTCTCCACTTTTTCTCCTCTTATGCTCCACTTTTTCTCCACTTTTTCTCCTCTTATGCTCCACTTTTTCTCCACTTTTTCTCCTCTTATGCTCCACTTTTTCTCCACTTTTTCTCCTCTTATGCTCCACTTTTTCTCCTCTTATGCTCCACTTTTTCTCCACTTTTTCTCCTCTTATGCTCCACTTTTTCTCCACTTTTTCTCCACTTTTTCTCCACTTTTTCTCCTCTTATGCTCCACTTTTTCTCCACTTTTTCTCCTCTTATGCTCCACTTTTTCTCCACTTTTTCTCCACTTTTTCTCCACTTTTTCTCCTCTTATGCTCCACTTTTTCTCCACTTTTTCTCCACTTTTTCTCCTCTTATGCTCCACTTTTTCTCCACTTTTTCTCCACTTTTTCTCCACTTTTTCTCCTCTTATGCTCCACTTTTTCTCCACTTTTTTCTCCACTTTCTCTCCACTTTTTCTCCACTTTTTCTCCTCTTAATCTCCACTTTTTCTCCTCTTATGCTCCACTTTTTCTCCACTTTTTCTCCACTTTTTCTCCTCTTATGCTCCACTTTTTCTCCACTTTTTCTCCACTTTTTTCTCCACTTTTTCTCCTCTTATGCTCCACTTTTTCTCCACTTTTTCTCCTCTTATGCTCCACTTTTTCTCCACTTTTTCTCCTCTTATGCTCCACTTTTTCTCCACTTTTTCTCCACTTTTTCTCCACTTTTTCTCCTCTTATGCTCCACTTTTTCTCCACTTTTTCTCCTCTTATGCTCCACTTTTTCTCCACTTTTTCTCCTCTTATGCTCCACTTTTTTCTCCACTTTTTCTCCTCTTATGCTCCACTTTTTCTCCACTTTTTTCTCCACTTTTTTCTCCACTTTTTTCTCCACTTTTTCTCCTCTTATGCTCCACTTTTTCTCCACTTTTTCTCCACTTTTTCTCCACTTTTTCTCCTCTTATGCTCCACTTTTTCTCCACTTTTTCTCCACTTTTTTCTCCACTTTTTCTCCTCTTATGCTCCACTTTTTCTCCTCTTATGCTCCACTTTTTCTCCACTTTTTCTCCTCTTATGCTCCACTTTTTCTCCACTTTTTCTCCACTTTTTCTCCACTTTTTCTCCTCTTATGCTCCACTTTTTCTCCACTTTTTCTCCTCTTATGCTCCACTTTTTCTCCACTTTTTCTCCTCTTATGCTCCACTTTTTCTCCACTTTTTCTCCTCTTATGCTCCACTTTTTCTCCTCTTATGCTCCACTTTTTCTCCACTTTTTCTCCTCTTATGCTCCACTTTTTCTCCACTTTTTCTCCACTTTTTCTCCACTTTTTCTCCTCTTATGCTCCACTTTTTCTCCACTTTTTCTCCTCTTATGCTCCACTTTTTCTCCACTTTTTCTCCTCTTATGCTCCACTTTTTCTCCACTTTTTCTCCACTTTTTCTCCTCTTATGCTCCACTTTTTCTCCACTTTTTCTCCACTTTTTCTCCACTTTTTCTCCTCTTATGCTCCACTTTTTCTCCACTTTTTCTCCACTTTTTCTCCTCTTATGCTCCACTTTTTCTCCTCTTATGCTCCACTTTTTCTCCACTTTTTCTCCTCTTAATCTCCACTTTTTCTCCTCTTATGCTCCACTTTTTCTCCACTTTTTCTCCACTTTTTTCTCCACTTTTTCTCCACTTTTTCTCCTCTTATGCTCCACTTTTTCTCCACTTTTTCTCCACTTTTTCTCCGTTCTTTTTCTATGGTCGGTCTACCCATTAGCTCTGCCATGCATACTGTAGCTCTACACCTACTGCACATGTTACTTTATGATTGACATCTCTTTCGTACCAGAGCTGTCTAAGCCTACTCTGACCCCATATTTGTCATTACTATATTGTCCTTGTACTGTATTATGACATTTGTATCATGTGTTTCATTTCTTGCTGTGTTGAAATTTTTTTGCTGCATCCCAATTGTACCTCTACATTGTTCGAGTTTATGTTATTGTTCTCTCACTCTTATGTGATACTGATTATTGTCATTTTTCATGATTACATGCAGATAAGTCCAATCTGACGAAGGCTCAGGCCGAAACGTCATTTGTAACTTGTTTTGGACAAAAACATATATGCTTATGAAAAAAAAATTTCTTAATACGGACCAATAAAGAGTGATTTTGCATTACTATCCATTGTGACTTACTGACTTAGTCTGGGAGATATAGAGTGCCGAGGTTACTCACTAATTTTATCTATTATTACCTCTGAGCACCTATATACCAGTGAGCAGAGCTTCCTCTACAGTAGTTCTCCTGATTAGGCATGCCCTTACCTCATGAGCAGGGCATTGCAGCTTTGGTAGCAACCATTACGACATGGACTCTGCTGCTGTGGACCCGGGGAGAGTGAGTGCAGATTCATTGCACCCACACTCCTCACATGAAGGGTCCGCACTCCTAGAAAATGGGGGATACATTCCCTGAGTGTCTCCCCCCCATATTCTAGATGGTCCAGAGTCGTCGTGGGACCCCTTTATTTTTTTTCTTACAATAAATTGGTGAAAGAGGAAATGTTTTGGGGACTGTTTTTTCAAATAAATTTCTTTTGTCGATTTTTTGTTTTTGTTAGTACTGACAGTTTATGATGTTGGGTATCTAATAGACGCCATGACATCACAAACTGCTGGGCTTGATCTCAGGTGACTTTACAGCTAGTATCAACCCGATTTATTACCCCGTTTGCCACTGCACCAGGGCACGGGATGAGCTGGGGTGGATGCGCCACGTCTGGGGTGCCTGCGGCCTGCTATTTTTAGGCTGTGAAGGCCCAATAACTATGGACCTTCCCACCCTGAGAATACCAGACCACAGCTGTCCGCTTTACCTTGGCTGGTGATCCAATTTGGGGGGGACCCTACTTTTATTGTGTAATTATTAATATTTATAAAATAATTATAAAAAAGAGCCTGAGGGGACCTCCACATTGGATCCCCAACCACGGTAAAGCTGCCAGCTGTGGTTTTCAGGCTACAGCCGTCTGCTTTACCCTAGCTGGCTATCAAAAAATGGGGGGACCCAACGTAATTTTTTTTTTTTAACTATTTTTTAAATAGAAAAAATTAATGGGCTTCCCTGTATTTTGATTGACAACCAAGGTAACGGCAGGCAGATGGGGGTGGCAACCCATAGCTGTCTGCTTTATCTGCGCTGAGAATCAAAAATACCGCGGAGCGCTACGTCATTTTTTTAAAGATTTATTTTTACAGCACTGTGATGTCCAGCAATCAAAATACAGGGAAGCCCATTTTATTTTTAGTTATTTAAATAAATAATTAAAAAAAATATATATGGGCTCCCGCTGCATTTTTTGTATTGCTAGCTAAGGGTAATCCAAGCAGCTACTGGCTGCTAACCCCCACTGCTTGGTGTTACCTTCACTGGCAATGGAAAATCCAGGGAAGCATTTTTTATTTTTTTTGCCAAAAAACTACAAAAAAAAGGACGTGAGCTTCGCCATATTTTTGTATGCTAGCCAGGTATAGCAGGCAGGTGCTGGAAGAGTTGGATACAGCGCCAGAAGATGGCGCTTCTATGAAAATGCCATTTTCTGAGGTGGCTGCAGACTGCAATTCGCAGCAGTGGGGCCCAGAAAGCTCAGGCCAACCGGTGGTGCGGATTCCAATCCCCAGCTGCCTAGTTGTACCTGGCTGGACACAAAAATGGGGCAAAGCCTACGTCATTTGTTTTCTAATTATTTCATGAAATTCATGAAATAATAAAAAAAGGGCTTCCCTTTATTTTTGGTTCCCAGCCGGGTACAAATAGGCAACTGGGGGTTGGAGGCAGCCGTACCTGCCTGCTGTACCTGGCTAGCATACAAAAATATGGCGAAGCCCACATAATTTTTTCAGGGGGCAAAAAACTTCTGCATACAGTCCTGGATGGAGTATGCTGAGCCTTGTAGTTCTGCAGCTGCTGTCTGTCTGTATGGAGAAGAGCAGACAGCAGCTGCAGAACTACAAGGCTCAGCATACTCCATCCAGGACTGTATGCAGAAGTTTTTTGCCCACCAAAAAAATGACGTGGGCTTCGCCATATTTTTGTATGCTAGCCAGGTACAGCAGGCAGCCACGGGCTGCCTCCAACCCCCAGTTGCCTATTTGTACCCGGCTGGGAACCAAAAATATAGGGAAGCCCGTTTTTTTTTAATTATTTCACTTATTTCATGAAATAATTAAAAAACAAATGACGTGGGCTTCGCCCTATTTTTGTGTCCAGCCGGGTACAACTAGGCAGCTGGGGATTGGAATCCGCAGCACAGGTTAGCCCGAGGTTTGTGGGCGCCTCTGCTGCGGATTTCAGTCCGCAGCCGTCCCAGAAAATGGCGCTCTCATAGAAGCGCCATCATCTGGCGCTGTATCCAACTCTTCCAACAGCCCTGGAGCCGGGTGGCTTGTTGGGTAATCATGAGTTAATACTGGCTTTGTTTTACCAGCCAGTATTAAGCCAGAGATTCTTAATGTCAGGCACGTTTGACCCGGCCATTAAGAATCTCCAATAAAGGGTTAAAAAAAAGAAACCACACAGAGAAAAAATACTTTAATAGAAATAAATACACAGACACATTAGAGACTCCATACTTATTACCCCCTGTCAGCCCTCCACGATCCTGCTCTTCTGTCTTCTTTCTTTCTAGTGTAGTAGTAGTGACGATTGTAGTGAGGAAGGATGAGATTCACCAGCTCATCACTTGGGGCTGGGGAACCTCCATCCTCACTACAATGCTCACTACAATCGCGAAGCAGCGTGCAGCCTTCACTCCGTGAGTGATCACTGCTGGCTGCTAGCGGTAACGCTGACAGACGCGTTACCATAGCAACGGTGCTCTCGGAGCCGCGGTTAGCGGTGACGTCACCGCTAACTGCGTTGCTATGGCAACGGTGATCTCCGTTAATGACCGGCTGTGTCAGCCGGTCCCTAACGGAACGGGGAGTCGACCGTGTGCTAGAGCATGTCGCCGGTACACGGCGATACACATATGTGCACCGTGTACCGGAGAAATGCACTCGCAGGTCCTACATGACGTGTCATAGTCATGTGACCAGTCTGTAGCCAATGAGATAATAGCCACGTGACTGGTCACATGGCTATTTTGACGTCACGATATGTCCTGCTTCTCTGCTGGCAGTGCAGGTCACCGGGAGGATTCAGCGATCATCGGATGGAATAGCGCAGGAGGACAGAGTGCAGAAGGGATCGCGAGGACCGGTAAGTGTTATGGCAATGTTTATTAACTGTTTGTGTACATTTATAATGCATTTTTTATGTGTTTGTGATTGCCTCCCATTATAGCCTATACGTTCAAGTTCGGTTCGTCGAACGTTCGACGAGCCGAACTCGAACGGGACCTCCGTTCGGCGAACCACCCTCGAGCCGAACCGCGACCGGTTCGCTCATCTCTAGTCCTACACTAAATATAAAAATAGCAACAGAAAGAGGAATAAATATCCTCCAAAAATTAAGTAATACTTACAGCAAAGTTGGGCTGCAGTGTATACATCGCCCAGGCCAAAAAGCCTAGGGCTTTTATATAAGCCATGATAGTCCATCCTGATTGGCTGTGCTATACTAAGTGATGTGAGATCTGCAAAGGATTGTAGAGAAGCCTTTTCTGAGGTTATATTAACCTTCTGTGACTGATGTAATCTTCTGCAATGTATAAAAAGGTGGCATATTTTTTTACAATGTGAATTTCAAATTAATAAAATTTGCCAGGACCTTGGAATTTCAAAAAAGTTGACTTTATAATTTTTTTAAAAAAAGACCAAAAAAGAGGTCTGGGGTCCCCTTTATTTTTGATAACCAGCCAACTGTCTGCTTTACCTTAGCTGGTTATCAAAAATAAAGGGAACCACATGCCATTTTTTAAATGTATTTATTTTCCTTTAAAGTAAACCACCTAAAAGCACCCTTTATTGCTACACAGAAGGTATGATAGGGTACAAGTGGAAAACTCTGCCTATATGCCTGCTCTATTCTAAGTTGTCCCTCCTACATCAACTTTTCCTGAACTGTACTGTGCCGAGGATTGCACCTCTGGGTCTCATATAAGACCAGATGATGCGGCCAACATGCTTACAGCATTACTGTTATTGGCAGGCAATCTTAGCATGTTTAGTGGCTGAAAAACAACTGCAAAACATGCATGGTGGGGACTTAAGCATGGCCCACGAATACCTACTATACTTGGTCATATATCAGGCTTGCCCGAGCACCTCAATGCTCAGTCGATTATCTAGCAGTGCAAAAGCACACTTGCACTTCAGTAGCATTGAGAACAGTTAATTATTAAGACTGATATGATTAATTAAAGCTGCAACACTGTTGAAGACAGAATTTCTAATTTTAAAAGATACCCGACACCCTCAGAGATTAGTATGCTCTGTGGAAAGAGTTATGTTTTGAGCAAGGACAGTTTCTTTTTTAAAAATGTGGCATATTGTATATTTTAGTATTGTAAAAGCAGTGAGTTATTCAGTCACTCTCTTCTCACTTTTCCTCTGTTTCTCTTTCTTCTTGGGCTAGCTTTTGACAATCCTGATGCTATTTTCTATGGTGATGCCAATGAGTATAGGGAAGTGCAGCAATGGGTAGAAGTAAGTACAGTAGGGGGGTTCTCAGGAGCGTTTTCCATGATTTTTAGTTTGCAATCAATCACAACGAACACAGGGTGTGGGTGTGTATAGCAGCCAGCAACCAATCACAGACACTGGCACAGAGGGTGGGCAGGGAAGTAGTGAATTGTGATGAAGCTTAATAAGTGACCCTGAAAGAGAGTCTGACTGCAATGTGATCATTCAGTGTGTATAACTATCCTGCTCTTACTACCATTTAACTTCTATTTGTAGCCCCCTAGTATTACTATATGTTACAGGGGGACTGACGGATTAGAATAAAGGGGGTGTATATCTCAATAGCCAATCGGGGCCCAACATGCTCCAAGATGGTAAAGGAGCTGCTGGCAACCCGTAGGTCAGGCAGATATTACATAGCTGGGTGTTCCAAAATAATATGAGCCTGATCGAAGTTAAACGTCACTTGGACAAGGACTATTGTGAACCCTGTTAATGCCACAGGGTCCACGCGCCCAAACCAAGAACTCCCCTGTTAGTACTACAGGTGTCCTGGGGTACACTGGAGCGATAGGAGGGAAAGCGTAGTGCCTGACCCTGATGTGCCGAGCCACGAATCTTGGCATGATAGGCACCGGACGCCTAACCCTACCTACCACTTCCAGAACTAGTGGTTGAGGCCACAATGTGGCTCTATCATGTGCATAAGAGCAAGTGCATATGAAGACTGCGCACTCTGGTGCGGTCTCCAGGCCCTTTTAACACCTAGGGTCCACCCCAAACCCAGTGTAAGCCACAATGGCGCCTCCAATAGTAGTGCCACATCATCCGTGACGTCACCAGTGGCCTATCCAGAACCGCCATGTCACTGATGACACAATGGCAGCACCACCTCAAACACCCTACCAGTCATCATCTGATGATCAATGATGCGGTGCCAGGTAATACGGGCGGGGATTCCGCGAGCCAGTCCGGAGTGACCACATCATCCAGATACTATCCAGCCTATCAAGGCCTGCCACCTCACAGACGTGCCAAGTGAAGTCCTTACCAGACTTAGCCACTGATACACTAAGTGCCTGAGCATGACAACAGACTTAGGAGGGCTTTGCATGTTGCGACATCGCAAGCCGATGCTGCGATGTCGCATGCGATAGTCCCCGCCCCCGTCGCAGGTACGATATCTTGTGATAGCTGGCGTAGCGAACATTATCGCTACGCCAGCTTCACATGCACTCACCTGCCCTGCGACCGTCGCTCTGGCCAGCGACCCGCCTCCTTCCTAAGGGGGCGGGTCGTGCGGCGTCATAGCGACGTTACACGGCAGGCGGCCAATAGCGGCGGAGGGGCGGAGATGAGCTGGATGTAAACATCCCGCCCACCTCCTTCCTTCCGCATTGTGGCCGGCGGCAGGTAAGGAGATGCTCCTCGCTCCTGCGGCTTCACACACAGCGATGTGTGCTGCCGCAGGAGCGAGGAACAACATCGTACCTGTCGCGGCACCGGCATTATGGAAATGTCGGAGGCTGCAACGATGATACGATAACGACGCTTTTGCGCTTGTTCATCGTATCATCTAGGATTTACATACTACGACATCGCAAGTGACGCCGGATGTGCATCACTTTCGATTTGACCCCACCGACATCGCACCTGCGATGTCGTAGTGTGCAAAGCCGCCCTTAGTCTAAGAAACAAGACTATCAGGCTGAGCTTGCTCAATAGGCACAACACAGGACTTGGACACAGAACGAAGTCCAAGTACCTGAGCAAAGAGGCTTTTTGCACCAAGTGTGTGAGCATGCTCAGTAGCCTGAACTGAGGACTTAGCCTCAGAAATGGCACTATCAGGCTGAGCATGCTCACTAGGCAAAACACTGGACATAGGCTCTGGCTGGGGTAAATCAGCATGAGCCATAGCCGCCTCTCACACTTAGACATGGAGGAAGAAGCAGCCAGCTGGATGACCCAAGGCATGGTCAAAAATGGCAGCCGGCGCCTGGGCGTAGCAGGAACCACAGCAGGCTGCTTGCGGCTATGGCAGCACCGCTTTGTAACACTATGGTAATTTTACAGCCCAGAACTTCTCATTCCATTGACTTGTATGGGGTTCTTTTCCAGGATCACGTTCAGCTGTCAATCCCGATTGTTTTTTTAGTCCGTGCCGATTTGGCAAACCCGAATATCCATAGATTTGCTCATCACTACAGGTGACACAAATATCACAGCTTTATGAAAACCTTGCCTCCTCTAACCTTGTACCAAAAAAACAGCAGGTTCTTATAAGCAGCTGCCTAACACTCTAAAAATGAAAATGGTGAAGGTCCACAAAGCAGGAGACCGATATAAGAAAATAGCAAAGTATTTTAAAGTTGCCCTTTCCTCAGTTAAAAATGTAAGTGTGAAATGGCAGTTGACAGGAACAGAGGAGTTCACGATAAGGTCTGGAAGACCAAGCAAATTTTCTGTGATAGCCACTCTTAGGCGGGCTTTACACGCTGCGACATAGCTAGCAATGTCGAGTGCGATAGCACCTGCCCCCGTCGCATGGCCGATATGTGGTTATCACTGCCGTAGCGAACATTATCGCTACGGCAGCGTCACATGCAAATACCTGCTCTGCGACGTCGCTGTGACTGGTGAACCGCCTCCTTTCTAAGGGAGCGGTTCGTTCAGCGTCACAGCAATGTCACAGCAGAGTCACTGAACTGCCGCCCAATAGAAAAGGAGGGGAGGAGATGAGCGGCCGGAACATGCCGCCCACCTCCTTCCTACCTCCTTTTCCGCTGGACGGAGGTAAGGAGATGTATGTCGTTCCAGCGGCGTCACACATGGCAATGTGTGCTGCCGTTGGAACGACAAACAACATCGTACCTGCAGCAGCACCGATATTATGGAAATGAATGACGTGTCAACGAGCAACGATTTTGCACGTTTTTGCGCTCGTTGATCGTCACTCATTTGTTTTACACGCTGCGATGTCGCTACCGGCACCGGATGTGCGTCACTAACGACGTTACCCCGACGATATATCGGCAGCGATGTCACAGCGTGTAAACTACCCCTTAGGATTGCTAGAGAGGCAAATCAGAACCCCAGCTTGACTGCAAAAGACTTTCATGAAGATTTAGCAGATTCTGGATTTGTGGTACATTGTTCTATTGTTCAGAGACATCTGCACTAATATGACCTTCATGGAAGAGTTATCAGAATAAATCCTCTACTGCATCCTCACCTTAAAATTCAACATCAGAAGTATGCAAAAGAAATCTAATCAAGCCTGATGCATTTTGGAAACAAGTCCTGTGGACTGATGAGCTTAAACTTTAACTCTTTGGCTACAATAATAAAAGGTATGTGTGGAGAAAAAAAGGGCACAGAATTTCAGGAATAGAATATCTCACCATCCATTAAGCATATGGGTGGATCAATCATGCTTTGGGATTGAGTTGCAACCAATGGCACGGGGAACATTTCATAGGTAAAGGGAAGAATGGATTTAATGAAATTATAAGAAATTCTTGATGCAAACATGTGTAAAAAAGTTGAGATTGAAAAGAGGATGGCTTCTCCAAATGGATAATGATCCTAAACGTATGTCAAAATCCACAATAGCCTCCTTCAAATGGAGCAAACTGCATATTTTACAATGGCCGTCATAGTTCCCTGATCATTGACATGTGTGGCTAGACCTCAAAAGTGGAGTGCATGCAAGACGACCAAGGAATCTCACAGAACTGGAAGACATTTCCAAGAAAGAATGTATGAAAATCCCTCAAACAAGAATTGGAAGACTCTTGGCTGGCTACAAAAAGTGTTTACAAGCTGTGATACTTTTCAAAGTGGGTTCTAATAGGTATTAATCATGCAGGATGCTCAAACATTTGCATCTGCTTATTTATTTATTTTATTTTTTTATTTTTTTTTGTTAATTTAAAAATATAAAATGATTTTTAGAGATCATTTCATATTCAACTCGCTTAACTGTTCACAAATTAATAACAGTAATTTTGACCATTGGTGCCCAAAGTTTTACATGCCATTGTATATGAGTGCTATCAGTATAACAACTTACATTATTCTAAATTATTATATTACCTAATACATTAAATTAAGAACAAAAATTTAGATAACTGTTCTTAGGTTACTTAGCCATACACGTAGCTAAAAGAAAACAACACAATCTAAATTTAGAAAAAACAAGATAGCCAGCATTAAATGTGCACTACTGCACTAAAAATTCCAAACTGTACTTAAAAATTTGAGATTTTTGGCAAAAAAATGCAATATCTTGAGCTACCCCACCACATCACGGCAAATCTCTATTTTTTTTTTACTTAAAATGTGCCATATGGCCTCACATATGAAAAAGTAGAACTGTTCATAGCAGCACTTACCTGGTGCTTTTCAATCCCATACCCATGACTGAATCATGGTTGTGGGCAGGGCAGGCTCAAGCAAATGCTGCTTGAAGTAAATAGCCTGTGGACAGGGCCTGATGGCTGAATGTGAACAGCCACCAATTGCCAAAATCAAGATAGGTGGAATACAACCCAAATTGGGGTGCAGGGCAAGGTGGCGGTCAGTCACCGACCAATTCAATGAAGAAAAAACAAGATAGCCAGCACTAAATGTGCACTATTGCACTAAAAAATCCAAACTCTACTTATTATTAAAATTTGAGATTTTTGGCAAAAAATTGCAATTTCTTGAGCTATCCCGCCACGTCACCGCAAATCTCTTTGGGGTAGTCCTACTCTAAATTATTTTTATTTAAAATGTGCCATACGGCCTCACATATGAAAAAGAAGAACTGTTCATAGCAGCAATTACACAATCTAAACTAAGGGCTCATTCAGACATCAGTTTTTTTCATACACGTGCTATCGGTATTATTCACAGATAACACTTATACCTTTTATGGTCTATGGGGTACTTCACATTCGACTTTTTTCTTTAGACAAAACTGTGGAAATTCGTACATATTGATCACAATATCAGATTAAACTCCTTCAATGCAAGTAAATGGGTCTGTAAAAAAACTATTGAAACTGACCAAACTGTGTTAAAAACCTGACACACTGACCAAACTCTTGTGACACTCTGATCAAGAACTCTAATGAAACGTGTAATGATTTTTGCTTGCAAAAAAATCCCTGATATCGAAACCCTTATAGTAATGTACTAGCATTTAGCATTTATTGTGTTAAAGCTAAAAATATAGAAAAAACATATTGCTTTAAAATAAATGGCAAATAACTGAATTAAAAATGTAAAGAAATATATTAGATGTCATTGCTTTAACAAAAAGGGCCCGATTCATCAAGACTGGTGATCTTCCTGATTTCAGGTGCATGCCTCTTTTGGAATAAAGAGCATCTGATCAGCGGGGTGCACCTCTGTGCACCATGCCAAAAATCTTCCATCAGTCCCTTACTGGTGTAAGATTTTTCGTGTAAGTAACGCCATAGCTCATCATTATTTAGTCAAGCCGTGGCATCACTCACCTACCGCACATATGTCATGCCTAAGCTCTACCACCTCCGCCCATTTTGGCGCAGCTGTGAGAAACTTTCATGAAAATGCCAAAAGTCATAAACATTTTGCGCAACTGAAAGTTGCACCAAAATTGTGCAACTTTTGAAAGCAATTTATACCAGAATTCTGGCAAAATTTGCTTTGACGAATTGTTGCCAAACTCTTTTATATGTTCTAAATAACATCTATTTTTACATTTTATTTTATTATATTACATATTTTATTTGTTCTTTTATCTATTTTGGCATTTTATATTGATATTTTTCATTATTAAGCTCTCCCAGTACAGCAGTACAGACCAGTACAGACTAGACAAGGTCATATGACTTGGTCAAATATAAAAGTTGGATTTATTTAATAATTTAACATTCGGTGATGTTTTTTTAAATTGTAACCTTATATACATCTTCTAGATAATGTGTAACAGCATTTATATTTCATATACAAATGAACTTTTTCCAAACCCTATATCAGTTTCTTTTTAAAGAAACTAAATTATTAAGCAAAGTTTTCACCCACTTGGTTTGTGAATGTGACTTTTTCTCTTTGGTTGACTGAAATCAATGGTTTATCATGCATAAAGAACTATAGATTTCTATGGTAATTTAAAATTCTCTGAAGACGTAAAATGAAACATTGGCAGCACTTCAAGTAAAACACACAAATGAAATGTATGACAAAACTTTCAATACTAAATGTTCTCATAAGCCCAAGTGTAGCCAAAATAACGAAGACAACTAATGCAGGGGAGAATGTGTTCAAATAGAAAGGACGTCTATATTGCTGGTAAAAAATAGTTTCAATGCAGTTACTTGAATTATTTATTTCATGAAATGATTTGTACTAGGTTACTCTAGTTTTCAATATGATGCTAACTCATCTCTATCATGACGTCTCTTCTTGTATATAGATCTTGGGTGCATGTGGCTAAGCTTTCCTTTAAAACCTGCATTTTGGCGGGAGCTTGATATTTACAATGAAGTTATTCCTGAAACAATACCCTAAAGTTTTCTGCAAAACAAAAGACACTTTGTAGTCAAAGTGAAATAAAGTTAGACCTAGGCAGATGCCAGGGCCAACTAAACTTAGACCACCTATACTAATATGGTTAGAAAAAAGTTCTACACTTATCATGGGGAAGATGGGGTAAACAGGGGCCATCAGAATCATCCAAAGTTCCACATAAAGCTGGAGCTGGTGCTGAAGTTCAGCGCTCATGACTATACTATATGAAATAGATAGGTCTTATATGAAACTCATAGGAGTATAGAAAGTCCAAAAGAGAAGTCAAAATGTAAGAAAAACCTAGATGATTCCCAAATTGTTTGTAATGACTAAATAGACACAATAAACAAACATTTTTTTAAAGAACCTTGTAATTACCCACAGAGATTGCATCGCATTAATAAAAGTTAATAAGTAGAATTTCTAACAGTTTTATTTCGAAATTTGGCAGGTGTAACTATAATATGAGGTTTAGTAATAGTCATGTGCTAGTATTGTTGTAAACTCTATTAAAGGAGTTTCCCAAAATCAGAAGTTATCCTCTATTTTATCCATTGGCTATGAAAACTGCTGAAAAATAGTATGTATGTTCTATTTCGGACAGTCACATTGACAATGGATGAAATTGAGTTCCAACATGTGCACCAGTTTGCCAATCCAAGTGGTCAGTTCCCCTGCAATTACATTCCCACAGCTGCAGAAGTCTTAAAGCCGCTTTACACACAACAACATCGCTAAAGAGATGTCATTGGGGTCACGAAATTCGTGACGCACATCCGGCCTTGTTAGCAACTTCGTTGTGTGTGACACGTACGAGCGACCGTTAACAAGCGATAATACTCACCATATCGTTGCTCGTTGACATGCTCCTCCATTCCCAAATATCGTTGCTGTAGTAGGACACAGGTTGTTCATCGTTCCTGCGGCAGCACACATCGCTATGTGTGACACCGCAGGAACGAGGAACCTCACCGTACCTGCGGGTGTCCGCAATGAGGAAGGAAGGATGTTGGCGGGATGTTTGTCCTGCTCATCTCCGCCCCCTCTGCTTATATTGGGCGGCCACTTAATGACGTCGCTGTGACGCCGAACGAACTGCCCCCTTAGAAAGGAGGCAGTTCGCCGGTCACAGCGACGTCGCTAGGCAGGTAAGTAGTGTGACGGGTCCGAGCGATGTTGTGCGCCACGGGCAGCGATTTGCCCGTGACGCACAAACGATGGGGGCGGGAATGCACGCTAGCGATATCGGTAACGATATCGCAGCATGTAAAGCGGCCTTTAGATCCAGACCTTTTAGATTCCGATTTTGAATGGAGTGGGGGTATGCATGCTTTACAATCAATCCTTCCATTTATTGTCAACTAGACAAACAAAAATAGTAAAGCACTCTACTCAGCTTTCTCTAGCAGTTCAATAGACAACGAATGGCGGGGAGGGCAAACATGCAGAGCCCTGTATTTGGGATCACTTGGGGTCAGACCAGTGGTACATTAGTGATCATGTCGTATGTATAGGTGATAAATTGTGACTTTGGAAAACTCCCTTAATGCTCTGCAATACATTAGCCATGACCTCCACACTCTTATCCTCATAAGCTTTTGAAAATTTTATTGACAGCTTGAAATCAAATTGAGAATATATCTATAATTAAAGTTTTCATGCAGTTTTATTTGATTAAACAAAAAGCCGAGAAAGGTTGAGTATTTCTACAAAATTAACTTCAATACACCAGATATTGAAGACTAGAGATAAAAATTTGAAGCTATTGAAATGTATTGTAAAGATAGAACATGAGAATATAAAAAAAATACGAAAGGGGTTGAGGGGGGGAAGGCTTCACCACAACGGCTATAGTCAGTGGGCTTATAATTGGACTTTAGAAAAGTTGTCTTCTTGTTGATTTCAATATTTTGATTTCAAGAATGAGGTGAGAAAAAGCATCATATGGTCAAATCTGTGACACAAAGTAAAACCTAACTATATGGTTTTGCTCACCTAGGAGGGTTATGTCAGACACAACCACTGAAGCAAGCCTTGGATATTCAGCTGCTGCGGCCCCAGTATTGAGGATACTTTGAAGTAGCAGAATGGGATGGAAGGGGTTAAAAACCACTCTGCTGTGCAATAAAGATGAATACTTGATCTTCGATATGTTCTTTTATTTGGCACGTTTCGGATGAACATTCCTTCGTCAGGATCATCACATTTTCTGCGATGATCCTGGAGGAGGGCTACTCCGAAACATGTCGATTAAAGTCACATATTGAAGATCCAGTATTCTTCTTTATTGCACAGCAGCGAGGCTTTTAACACTTTCCACCCTATATTACTATTTTGATTTTCAAGAAATCAGAAGTGTTGTAAGTGTAGAAAAGAATTTCCTAACTATTTTCCTTCTTACATCTGCTTTATTCAACAGCTGTTATTTTTGTCTTTTTGTGAGAATATTCACTGTAGTTGTGTACAATGCACTGTATATTCAGATGCATTTCTATAATGTTCTATATTAACTTTTTCAGCTATTTGTGCTACAATATCTTTTTTCAGGATCGTATCAGATGGGCCAGATTCTCTTTTTAGCTACATCATTGATCCTTCTGTGTCCATAAACCAGGTTATTAGCTGTCCATCTTTGGGCAATCTTTGGTAGATTCTAGCCACTGCATACCGGGAAAACCATAGAAGACCTGCCATTTTGGAGATATTCTTACCGAAATCTCTATCCATCATAGTTTGGCACCTGTCAAAGTCACACAGATACTTACCAGAGATGAGCGAACCTGAAGTTTGTTTTTCAAACCGAACACCAAATGTAAAAATCAAGGTTCGGGTTTGGGGTTTGGATGATTTACGTGTGAGCAAAATTTGCGCGAGCAAAGCTGTGCTGAGGTACGTTTGGTGCTCAGCCCTATATGAGCCACTTGCATGGTTTGAATGGTGCATACTGGGGGTAATAGCAGCGTGATCACATGTAGTGTGCAACAAAAAAAAAGTTTAAAAAAGCCCACACACCCTCCCCGGAAGTGACTGCTTATGGCTGGCTGTATGTGGGTTGAGACTTAAAATGCCAATCAGTGACTTGATCCGGGGTTTGGGTCAAGCTTGAGCTTGTGGATCTAGGCTCGTTTGCTGCCGGTGAACCGAACCTTGATGAAACTGCTCATGTCTAATACTTACAAGTGCATATTTTTTTTTTTTTCAATACTGTGTACCAACTTAAAGAACTGTCTGTGAACTTGCTGTTTAATATATCCCATACTTGACAGGTGCCATTGTCACAAAAAAATCTATGTTGACTTCACTTGTCAGTAGTTTGAAACTTCACTTGTGACCATCTATATAGTGTTTTAGTCCTCTATAGTCCATACTCTACTTCTTCAAAAAAATGATTCCCTCCTCGTTAGTCACTTTTTCATTCTTCCAAGTTACTATTGTAATTTTAACAGCATATTATTCTTTATTTTATCATTTTATTTTAATGAGAATGTTCTACTTATGGCTTTTCTACGATCTAACAATTGAAAGTCTCTGAGAAAAATGTCCACCTGCTAAGCACTTCAGTAATCATTTACCTCAATTAGCGTGAAATGTGATGTACGTCAACATATTGCTTACCTGCAAAATGTTTGAATGTAATATCCTTGTGTTGTACGTGAAGAGAGAGACTAAATAAATAAAATATGCTCATTTGTTTTAGAATTTCCATTGTTGACTTGGGAATGGTAAGCTCTCACAAATCTCAGCTTTAACCTTGCCAATTGCTGTATGCCTGTAAGTGCGCCGCAGTTATTTGGAACATTTCTACGTTGGCGCTGGCATCCTTTTGCTAGATTACATTTATGCATTAGTACCATCTGTGCTTGCTGCTCCTTCTGCGAGTTAGCCCTGGCCAAATGACTGGCATTTATCTGGAAGTGCATTGAAATAAGTAAAAAAAAAAAATAATAAAATGCATAGATGGCAAGACGGTAAAAGGAGACTTTATGTTCTACAAATGCTTGCTAGTAATAACACAAAGAGGAACTTTAGAAAAACATTAAAATACAAAACATCTGCAGCCTTCTGAAAAAAAAAAATAGTTTCTCAAACATTTGTCCAATGATGGTTATGAAGCTGAATTATGTTTTTAGTTTATTTGACTACTGTTCCCTTTGTGCACAAATTTGTAGAAATTACTATGCAGATATATTTTTCAATAGGATGTGTGAATTTAAAGTAGAGGTAATTACTTTTGACCATAATCAAATCTATACATATATTTGGCATACTTTACATACATTGCCAATGTGCACTATATTCACTTTATATAGACTTTTTTATTATTATTATTATTATTATTATTATTATTATAATGCTTTGCTTATATAGTGCCATCATAGTGTGCAGCCCTTTACATTAATCATCATCACTGTCCCCATTGGAGCTCACAATCTAGATTCCCTATCAGTATGTCTTTGGGGTTTACCCCAAGCACTTTTTTTAAAGTGGTTGTCTCACTGTAATTTACCTGGGTTGAGCTCCAGCAACCATGCAAGCATTTCTGATGTAGTGAAATCTAGTATTACTTGGTGGCCATTCATCTCTGTTCTTGCTCACAAGGAGGGGTCATGAATGAGAGATCTATATAGAGTTTATATACTCTATTAGGATTAGGGCATATTGACAAGGGTTGTCTTCTTGAGACTAGTTGGCAAACTATTATAGTGGCACCTGTAACGCTGAGGCAAGGGAATGCTGGGTGTACAGCACAACTGGAAGGGGGTACATAAAGGAAGGCCCTGGCAATAGAGAGAGGGTTCACCACCTCACACCCACCGGTATCTGATCCCTGTGCTCCTAAACATCCATGTACGGATCCTTAACCCATGCGTGATCACATGCCTAGGCCAGTCTGACCCTAGAGTAGTCTTGACTAATGAGCAGGCTAGCAAGACGCTAGTCTTACTACTAATGTAAATACAACACAGGAAGAGGAGACAAACAGAGAGACAGATACAAAAGACCTCTACATTTTCTCCAGAGAGGGAACTCCACCGCATCAAATGGAATGCTATCAAAAGCTTTCCTCAGAGACAATTTTTTTCTCAATTCAACATAGAATGAACTTATGACTGGCATATGGGGGAGCCAGGAGTGAGTCTAAATAATGAAGGGGAATGGCATTTAGGTGCAGCAGCTGAGATTAGAGCTAAATGGAATCTAAGCAGAATTAACAAGGAACACTTAACCCCTTCGGAACCAAGTGAAGTTAAATCCACTTATGTTAAACAGAACCTGCGATCTGCAAACTGCCGTGACCTTTTAATCACCGATACTGCATCGGTCTCAGCTGAATGCGACACACTCATGACAGCACCACTTTTTGTCAACTCATCAGGGCTATAAAGACATACGCATTGAAACTTCATAATACATTATATACACTGATGTAGTATTCACTACGAGGCAGGACACAACATGCTATGGCATTAGCATAGGCTGCCTATGTTATTTGAAAGACATTACTGTTAGTACACTTAGTATTAAAACTGCTGCAATATGCATTCAGTGTAGAGTTGTGTGGTGCACTACATTAATATCATAGCATGCCAGCCACATCTTTATATATTAGCCCATAACATTGCCCACTTCATAACTTGTATTGAAATTAATTTAAACTTAGGGTTTGATTTCATAGTCTGACTGGTGGCACAATACCACCGCCTATTGGTAAAACTTTACCGATCTGTGGTCATTTGAATGCCTCTTTACACAGGCAGACAAACCAAAATGTGCACCGAGCACATAGTAGATCATTCTGTGCACATAGGCTGCCATAGTTCTCAGTGATACGGGTCTTGTTTACATAGGACGATTCACATCTGAGAGCGATAATCTTTTGTGCTTGTTCACAATTATTATGCAGCATAAATGCCTCTTAAAACATTGATTTTCTATCCTTAGAATAGGTGAAGATATTAAAACTGGATATTCGCATTAGATGTTGTAGCTGTTGGATCAACAATTGGCCAAGTGAAAGCTATCTGTCCTGACTCTCCCATAGACAGAAATGCTTTTTTTTACCCAAGCATTCCTGCTCTGTAAGAGAGTGAATGTTATATTCAGCTACTTGTATCATCTTGGCATTTAACAAAAAAAAATTGAGTGATCGTATTACAACTACCTGATTCTCATGGCCTCCAACAAAATCTGTCTGAGTGCAGTCATGAGGCTCCCTATACACATTAAATGATTGGCGGATCCTGACAACGTTTATCTAATGTGTATTGTATGGGATACATAAGTTTACATACATTTCTCAGGGAGAAAATATTCTGGTATTGCTATATATTTAGCTTACAAATGGGGATGATCAAATTACATGAGTCAGTCTAAAAATGAGCAGATCTGATAATATTTGAATTAAAAAAATCATGTAAATTTATAATAAAAATTTAATTTAATGCACATGGAATGTTCCTTTTTATGTTCTGGGGTATCTATAGATTCCATATCCTAACAAACATTGGATTCATAAGAAAAATAAAAAGTAATGCTCACCTGTCCTGTTACCCTGTGCCCGCCATCCTTCTTTCTCAATCACACGTAACATCTTTGGCTTGTTGCACTTTCCAGCTGACTAAGTCTCTTAATTCTTTGCAAGCCATGCCTCCTGATGTTATGATGAGTGTAGGCAAAGACTAAAGGGTGCATTACACGCTGCAACATCGCTAACGATATATCGTCGGGGTCACGTCGTTAGTGACGCACATCCGGCGCCGTTAGCGACATCGCAGCGTGTGACACCTAGGAGCGACAATCAACGATCGCAAAAGCATCAAAAATCGTTGATTGTTGACACGTCGCTCCTTTTCATAATATCGTTGGTGGTGCATGCCGCTGGTTGTTCGTCGTTCCTGCGGCATCACACATTGCTATGTGTGACACCACAAGAAAGACGAACATCTCCTTACCTGCATCCACCGGCAATGAGGAAGGAAGGAGGTGGGCGGCATGTTCCGGCATGTTCCGGCCGCTCATCTCCGCCCCTCCTCTGCTATTGGACGGCCGCTTAATGACGCCGCAGCGATGCCGCTATGACGCCGAACGCACCTCCCCCTTGAATGAGGGATTGTTCGGCGATGTCGCTGAAAAGGTATGTGCGTGTGACGCTGCCATAGTGATAATGTTTTCTACAGCAGCGAAATGTTGCACGAACGACGGAGGTGGGTGCTATCATGCACGACATCGCTAGCTATCGCCAGTGATGTTGCAGCGTGTAAAGCACCCTTTAGTCATCGCCTTTGGGATGTATAGTAGTCCTGATGTCATGGCACACAGGGATGTCACAGGCCTAGTCAGCCTCGAGCTGCGGTCAAGAGTGAAGAAGGCCGAAGAAGGTGTAAAGAATAGACATAGAGGACTAAAGCTACAGAGGCGCTGTGACAGGTGAGCGATATGGTCAGCTTTTTTGTTTTGATTTGTTGGTTTTGTTTTTTTTCCTTTTCCGGCCCTCTAAAGTTTAACAAAATATTAGTCCTCTATTTAGCTAAATGTGAAAGGAACAAGTTGCAAAACAATCTGTATTGTGGAGAATATAAAATTTTGAAAACTTCAGGGAGAATTCAGTTCCACTTGAATACATTTGTTCATCCATTATAGTAAAGGGGGCTTTACACGGTAGCGATATCGCTAGCAATTTCTAGTGATATCGAGCGTGTAAGTACCCGCCCCCGTCGCGCATGCGATTGTTTGTGATCGCTGCCGTAGCGAACATTATCGCTACGCAGCATCACACGTACTTACCTGGTGGGCGGTGTCGCTTTGACTGCCGAACAATCCCTCCTTCAAGGGGGAGGGACGTTTGGCATCACAGCGACGTCACTGCAACGTCACTAAGCGGCCGGCCAATCAAAGCGGAGGGTCGGAGCTGAGCGTGATGTAAACATCCCGCCCACCTCTTCCTTCCGCATTGGGGCCGGCGGCAGGTAAGGAGACGTTCCTCGCTCATGCGGTGTCACACATAGCGATGTGTGCTGCCGCATGAGCGATGAACCACAACGCTAAACAACCCGTACCGATTTTTGAGTTTGGAACGACCTCTCCATGGTGAACGATTTTCACCATTTTTGAGGTCGCCTAAGGTCGCTGGTAAGTATCACATGCTGCGATATTGTTAATGACGCTGGATGTGCATCACTAACAATGTGACCCCGACGATAACACATTAACGATATCATAGCGTGTAAAGCCCCCTTTAGTGTGTATCAATGTCTATGAATACATTTTTTGCAGTATTATATATTTGCACATTTCCCAGTCATGTAGGTGCCTATTTTTTATATAATTTGTGTTCAGATTCTTTTCATTTTGATGTCAACTAATAAATACCCTTGTTGCCAAATATGTTTCTTGAATAAGAATATGATGGACTTAAGGGTGCTTTACATGCTGCGACATTACTAACGATATATCTTCAGGGTCACGTCGTTAGTGACGCACATCCGGCGCCATTAGCGACATCGCAGCGTGTGACACCAAGGAGCGATGATCAACGAGCGCAAAAATGTGAAAAATCGTTGCTCATTGACACGTCGCTTTTTTCCCAAATATCGTTGCTGCTGCAGGTACGATGTTGTTCGTCGGTCCTGCGGCAGCACACATCGCTATGTGTGATACCGCAGGAACGATGAACATCTCCTTACCTGCGTCGACCAGCAATGAGGAAGGAAGGAGGTGGACGGGATATTCCGGACGCTCATTTCTGCCCCTCCTCTGCTATTGGGCGGCCGCTTAGTGACGCCGCAGTGACATCGCTATGACGCCGAACGCAGCTCCCCCTTGAAGGAGGGATTGTTCGGCGGTCACAGCGACGTCGATGCAAAGGTATGTGCGTGTGACGCTGCCGTAGCGATAATGTTCGCTACGGCAGCGATCACCAAATGTCGCACGAATGACGGGGCGGGTGCTATCGCACACGACATCGCTAGCTATGGCTAGCAATGTCGCAGAGTGTAAAGCACCCTTTAGTCTGGGACACCCAGGAAAAGCAACCCTTCTAATATTCTCTTCTAACATTCTGAAAAAATGCTTCAAGAAACATCGTCAGACATGTAGGAAATATTTTATTCTGTTCTGTATATTCAATTCTTGTCATTAATAGCATGAAATAAAATGTAAACTGTCAAAGTCCTAATACAATATTTAAATAGATGCATACAATTTATTACATTGTAATCAATTAACATGGTAAACTCTATGAAGATTGGAAAAAAAGCACAAAACCGTAACAGTGTAACTTTATAGGTGTTTTCTTGTCACAGCCTGAAAGGAATATTTACAATAGACCTTCCTAATTGCTCTTTTTACTAGCTTATTAGCTTGACTACATTTACTATGCATTTGTTGTAATGATTGAGTTGGGAGTTATTTTCCCATTTTTATGGCTGCATAAACTTAGTCAACTTTTAAATCACTTACAGATGATTACCGTAATTATACATACACTACACATGCACACACACGCACATACTAACAAATTTGGCTGTTAGTCTGTAAGCACACATATATGGGAAAAAAATAACTTTGCAAGTAGTCTAGATTTTAAGTATGTTTTTTTTTTTCTGTGGTGATGGACAAAAGTGTTGGCACCCTTGAAATTGTTCCAGAAAATGAAGTTTGTCTCCCAAAAAATTATTGCAATTACACATGTTTTTTATACACATTTTTATTTCCTTTGTGTGTTTTCGAACTACACAAAAATCAGAGGAAAAAAGGCAAATTCTGCATAATTTAACCCAAATAGTCTAAGATGGATATGACAAAATTGTTGGCACCCTCAACTTAATATTATTTTGGAATAAATAACTGCAATCAATCATTTCCTATAACCAATAACAAGCTTCTTACACCTCTCATCTGGAATATTGGAATCCTCTCCTTTTGCAAACTGCTCCAGGTCTCATATTTGAAGGGCACCTTCTCCTAACAGAAATGTTAAGATCTCTCAGCTGGTGTTCCATGGGATTTAGATCCAGACTCATTGTTGGCCACAAATAAGCAATAGCAGAACACATTGTAAATAAGTTAATGTTGGCTGTGATGGATGTAAATGATGCAACAAGGCTTGTTGTATATATAGATGAGGATTGTATATATAGCTGAAGACTGGTCAGCCCCTGCAGTGGGCACATGAGTACCAGAACTAAACTATAGACCAATGGAAGAAGATGGCCTGGTTTGATGAATCATGCTTTCATGCTTTTTGCATGTGCTTCACTTATCTTGCTTGTAGTCTTCAACTATGGAGTTAAAGGGGTTGTCTAGTCTAAACCAACAAGTCTACAGTCAGTCTGTGTTACTCTATGTGGCTGCAGACTTGTGAATCCTCATATTGTGATTACTGCATGCTGCATGGATTTTCCAGTGTATGCGCCAGGAGTGACAGTCACGTGACCACAAGTATATGATATGCAGAATCTGACTAGATTGTTTCTGGCATGATCAATGCAAGTATATTGTGGGGGACCGGAAACTGTCTAGTGACATAGAGTGACTGTTGACTTGTCGTTTTTGACTGGGCAACCCCTTTGCAAACATTATGCGATTTTTCTTGATTTAACTATGGAAAAGGCAGTAAAGGGAATACATTTTTTTAATTTTAAATGATGATTGTGTAGGAGAGGACTGTATTGTCTTTTATGTTTGGTGGCATTTTTTTCTCTGATACTATATAGCAGGGGTCGCCAACCTGTGGCTCAGGTGCCACATGTGGCTCGCGGGTCTGTGATGTGTATCTTGCGGCTGTCTTACATCTTGGTGTATTAGCACCAGGTCTAGTAAACAGTTATAAAGAGCAGGTCTCCATATGGTGAATTATGTGAGTAGCCCCACACAGAAGAATAAATCTGGATGTGAGTAAGGTTGGAACCTCTCTTGGTATACTGTCTTGGTGTGATTTCTGTGGAAAAGCTTTGTTTTTGATTATATCAGTAATGGGGGCTTTGGATGTCACTACGGTGAGGGGGGCCGGAGCTGGATGTGTCTTGTGACCCTCTCTCTGAGCTGAAGGTGGCCCTCAAGGTCAGAAAGGTTGAGGACCACTGTTGTAGAACAGCGTGTACTAACAAGCTTGTGTCCAACTGGTAATTCCAAATGCATACAGCTCATAGACTCAATCATTAGTATATGAGAAAAGGAAAATTCCTAGAAAGCAAAAAAGTTAGTGACCTTATACCCTGTATACTATTATTTAGAACAGTGTACCGATCAAAAATCTTCCCTGTTATGTCATAATTATTATCTGATCCTAAAACAACCTGTAAAATGTTAAAAGTAATAATAGTAATAATGCTGCTGCTGACACTACTAATAACAATATTTAAACAAATATTGGAGATGTGGTAATTCCTAGCTCATTCTTAATCTTCTTAATACAACAGGAGATACATTATTTCTTATAATATCACTTCGATAGCACTGACATCTCTTCTGAAAGCAATTTATCTCTGTATGGTCGTCAGGTACTGATTTCAGAATGAATTATATTATAATATATTATTACATTGCAAGTAACATTTGACAGTATGTGCACTGATTGCATATTTTTATTCTATTTATTGTATGTGTAGTTTTTGTGTCTATAAAAGGTTGATGATAATGTTTTGTGTAAGCAGCTAGTCAGGACATAGGCTAAGCACATGACCAGAGAGGGTTGCCTTATAATGAGTTCTATTCCTCTTTGGAACTGAAGGGATTATGGTAAGAAATGGAGTTTGGCATGGAGATTCTTTAGAGGACCCAGTGGTCAATGTCATTAACTGTGAATTCATTATGACTGCAAAAGATCCATCTATCAGATTACACTGTGAAGGCTTTGTTGATGAAGCAGACAGCTGGATCACAGTGGCATCTAGAGGGTTGTTACATAGAGCATGTGGCCGAGCAAGATATATTCCTTTCTTTACCAGCATATTTATGTTTTATATTACATAATAAAATGTGGGAAAATGTTCCCTCTTCTCATGTTAAAATGTAATTACTTTGCTTCTCCAGCAAATTTTTGTGAAAGTATCTTTTTAAGGCTGTAGTATCATATAAGAATACTTACAAGACATTACAAGGAATCTGTCAGTAAGGTCAGCCTTCTTCCAGTCCAACCTCCTATCTATTATCTATACATGGTAATTCACCTCTATGGGATGTAAATTCATCTACACCTTTACATCTATCTGTTGCTGCAATCTCAAGAAATTAGCCTTTTAAGTTATATGCAAATGAGGTGTTAAGTGCTCAGGGCCTGAGAGAGCACTTAACAATCCTCTGCTTCCTGAGCTTTTTTCCCTACATAATATCAGCTTGTTTAGCCTGATTGATAACTTACTGTGTGATGTCAGGTACCAGGCAAGGAAATCAAGCATTCAGCTAGCAATCAAGCTAAAGAAGCTGGTACAGGGTGTAGAAACCAGTTCAGGAGGAAAGGCTAGTTAAAGGGAGCCTGTCACTAGATTTGGCGACGATAAGCCATGGCCACTACCAGTGTGCTCCTATATACAGTATTCCAGAATGCTGTATATAAGAGCCCAGGCCGCTCTGTAGAACATAAAAAACACTTTTATAATACTTAATAAGGGGTGGTCCGGTCCAATGGGTGTTGCTGCTCTCTGGTTCGGTGCTTCTTCTCTGCGTCAATTGCCATCTTACTTCTTCTAAGGCCCATGTGCATGACGCGTCCTACGTCATCTACAGTCGCCAGCATTGAGGTCCTGCACGGGCACACTTTGATCTGCTCAGGGCAGATCAAAGTCTTTTAGTGGACATGCACAGGCGGTCTTTCACCTTTCCTCACACCTGTGCATTACAGTACTTTGATCTGCCCTTAGTAGGGCAGATCAAAGTGCGCCTGTGCAGGACCGCAATGCCGTCCTTTGTGGATGACGTAGGACACATCATCCATATTGGGCTGGAGGAAGGTGATCGCAGCAGAGAGGAGTTGCCGTAGCAGAGAGCAGCAATGCCGATCGGACCGGACCGCCCCTTAGGTGAGTATTGTAAAAGTGATTTTTACGTTATACAGAGCGGCCTGGGCTTTTATATACAGCACTCTGGAATACTGTATATAAGAGCTAAGTAGTAGCTTATAGTCTCCAAATCTGGTGACAAGTTCCCTTTAAGTTCTCTGTCAAACCCAGAGCTCTTAAGGACTCATTTGCATAGTATTAAAATGTTGATTTATCAGATATGTAGCAACAGATTAGAATCTAAACCCATTGACACCTGGATGTTCTTCTAAAACCTTGATGTCCATATGTGCAGTTTGGGGGATATTCAGAGATCTTACTAACAGATTTCCTTTAAAAGTGTGTTCAGAAAGTGTGTGTATTTCATATCTCAACCCATAATCTTTCTTCAGTTAGAAAATAACAGTAACAAATAAAATACATAAGTAAATATGACTTTATCAAATGTTATCTCTGGCAAAATCTGTAGTGAATCCACATGAAAATTCGGAAGTGTTGCATTTAGAAATTTGCAACCTTGCATAATTTGCATTTGTACCTACCCTCTATTGGCAAGCTGATTGTCTCTCGGGATCACATCTAAGTTGGTGGAGTTTTAGTTTTGTAATGTAGGAGTTGTGCTTTGGACTATATGATAATCACATGTCTGCCCCTTGTTTTTCCCATCCCCGCTTTGCAAAAAACAGAATTCCGATTCAGAGTTCGGGTGCTTTACATATGAACACTGTGCACTCGAGCATCGCTGTGCTCGGGTATGCTCGGTCCTCAGCCCAGTGCGAGCGCTTGCATTATTTGAGTGGCTCGCACTGGGGGTTACAGCAGAATCATAGGATGTAGTGTGCACCAAACAAAAAAAAGGAAAAACCCTGCCCACCCGCCCAAGGAAGACCCAAACTGCCCAATTAGTGACTTCCATTGGAGTTCAGGTCAAGTTTGGGTCCCCGATCTTAATTTAAGTTCAGCTGCACCCACTGAACCGAACTTCCACTGGTCCGCTCATCTCTAGTCTCAAACTATAAGAAAAGATGCTGTTGTTTCTTCCCCCTTTATCCAGCTTTACTATTTACTGTTTTATGAGTTTACATTACAATACTAAGTTATTGGATTATTGCATCCTCCTGCTCTGTGGCCTCCCTTTTAACAGTCTCGCAAAACCTACAATCTATTCTAAACTATGCTGCCCGGCTAATCCACCTGTCCCCCCGCTACTCCCTGACCTCTCCTCACTGCCAATCCCTTCACTGGCTTCCCATTGTCCAATGACTCCAGTTCAAAACACTAACCATGACATACAAAGCCATCCACAACCTGTCTCCTCCCTACATCTGTGACCTAGTATCCCGGTACTTACCTGCATGTAACCTTCGATCCTCACAAGATCTCCTTCTCTACTCCCTCTCATTTCCTCTTCTCACCATCACATCCAAGATTTCTCCCATGCCTCCCCCATACTCTGGAATGCTCTGCCACAACACATCAGACTCTCGCCTACCTTGACAAGCTTCAAAAGGAACCTGAAGACCCACTTCTTCCGACAAGCCCACAACCTGCCCTAACCCTCAGTTTGATATAGCGCCGCACAACCAGTTCTACCCTAACCTACTGTATCCTCACCTATCCCTTGTAGCCTGTGAGCCCTCGCGAGCAGGGACCTCTATCGTCCTGTACCAGTCTGTGCCTTGTATTGTTTGATTATTGTACTTGTCCCTATTATGTATACCCCTTTCACATGTAAAACGCCATGGAATTGATGGCGCTATAATAATAAATAATAATAATATAGTTATAGGACATAAATTTATATGGATAAGGTCACATTTAAGAGTCAATTGATTTTAACTGAAGCATACATTTGAACCAACAACAAATTAACTCCTTATACAACATGAATTTTAGAAGCACAAACACTGAATATACCCTGTATAAAACAATCAGATATAGAAGTTTTGAAAACTGTTTGTGCCTATAAATATTAGCACAATTTCCTTTGACTCCAATTACATTTTGCAGATTTCTATAAAATGCTCACTTGAAGTAGTATATAATTATATATGAAAAGTTCTGTATATACATCCAGAGTCTGCTATAGTGGAGTATTTCCAAACAACTTTATATATTCATGGTGTAAAAAGGGATCTTTCACTCTATGCTCAGCTTGTCGGGGAATATTTACGAGGTGAGTGTAATATCGTAAGAGTTACAGCACTGAAATACATCCTAAGCCAGTAAAGGAGCCCAGGAATCTTAATGCCAGTAGAATTTTAATGCCCTCCAGCCGAGGAATATGACACTCATTTTTTTATGCTTTTTAAACTTGCATTGGTGAGTGAGAGTGGATAGCTGATGTCAGACTCCAAATGTTTCACTATGGCCAAGGCGTAAACACTTAACCTGGAACGGATATGTCAACACACACTGATGTGCCGTTAACACTGCAGGATAAAGAAAGCTGTGAGAATGCTCTGCAGCTCCTAGAATAAACATGGACGGTTATGTGGTATTTATAGTCCTAAAGCACACACAGAGCTATGGAGCATTGCTGATAGCACGCCCATACCATTTTTGGCAATTCACAAAGCAAGCTGTAAAATTCTGTATTTTTGCTACATTTTTCGTCATGTAATCTACAATGATGGAGACACAAATTTAAGGTTCTTAGGCTATGTCCGCACGTTGCTTTTTACCTGCTTTTTTGCTGCTTTTTCAACTGCAGCGTTTAATGCCAAAATGGTTGTGTTCTGCTTTTCAAGCAAAGTCTATGGGAATTTGGGTTTCTTGTCCGCACTATGCTGTTCAAACTGCTGCCTTTTTGTGGCAGAACTTTGGTCAAAAACTCAGCTTTGCAGTGCAAAACCCAAATGGCAAAAACAATAGACATGTGAATTGTTTTTGCCATTTGGGTTTTGCACTGCAAAGCTGAGTTTTTGACCAAAGTTCTGCAACAAAAAGGCAGCATTTTGAACAGCATAGTGCGGACAAGAAACCCAAATTCCCATAGACTTTGCTTGAAAAGCAGAACACAACCATTTTGGCATTAAACACTGCAGTTGAAAAAGCAGCAAAAAAGCAGGTAAAAAGCAACGTGCGGACATAGCCTCAGTAGTCAAATTATGGATTCATTATAAATTTCTTAATTTCACCTTTATTTTTTTATAGTTATCACAATTGTTACATTTCCTTTGCAAACAAACTGTGCAGCAGTTTTGATTTTTCTGATCCAAACTTTTCACTTTGTGTTTTTATTAAAGACAAATAAATAGTTCTTTTGACTTTCCCATGATGCTACAAAAAGAAGCAGTGTGTTTCAGGTGTTCATTAAAATACATGCACAGGTGTGTCTCCTATTAACTCAAATGTTGCCATTAAATCAGAAGCTTCCAAAGACATGACATCATCATATGGGCTGTCCTATATTGTTTAAAGGCATAGTACTCTAAAGGCCGCTTTACACACTACGACATCACTCCAGCGATCTCGTTGGGGTCACGGAATTTGTGACGCACATCCGGCCGCTGTAGCGATGTCGTTGCGTGTGACACTTATGAGCGATATTGAATTGTTGCAAAAACGTTCAAAATCGCTCATCAGTGACATGGGGGTCCATTCCCAATTATCGTTGCAGCTGCAGGAACGATGTTGTTCGTCGTTCCTGCGGCAGCACACATCGCTATGTGTGACGCTGCAGGAACAAGGAACATCTCCTTACCGGCGGCCGCCAGCAATGCGGAAGGAAGTAGGTGGGCGGGATGTTACGTTCCGCTCATCTCTGCCCCTCTGCTTCTATTGGCCGTCCGCTTAGTGATGTCGCAGTGACGTTGCGATGATGCCAAACGAACCGCCCCCTTAGAAAGGAGGCGTTTCGCCGGTCACAGCGACATCACTAGGCAGGTAAGTAGTGTGATGGGTCCGCGCAATTTTGTGCACCACAGGCGTCGATTTGCCCGTGTCGCACAAACAATGGGGGCGGGTGCGCACGCTAGCGATATCGGTCACGTGTAAAGCGGCCTTTAGTGTATGTAAACTTTTGACTTTGTAGAAAGTAATAAAAATGCCTTAAACATACTCTATATGGTGCTTTATACGCTGTGACATCACTAGCGATAGCTGGCTATGTCGTGCGCGATAGCACGCGCCCCGTTCGTGCAACATTTGGTGATCGCTGCCGTAGCGAACATTATCGCTACGGCAGTGACACACGCACATACCTTTACAGCGACGTCGCTGTAACCGCTGAACAATCCCTCCTTCATGGGGCAGGTGCGTTCGGTGTCATAGCGACGTCACTGCGGCGTCACTAAGCGGCCGCCCAATAGGAGAGGAGGGGAGGAGATGAGCGGCCGGAACATGCCACCCACCTCCTTCCTTCCTCATTGTCGGTGGACGCAGGTAAGGAGATGTTCGTCTTTCCTGCGGTGTCACATGTAGCAATGTGTGGTGCCGCAGGAGCAACGAACAACCTCGCTACTGACCAGACAACGATTTTTGGTAAATGAACGACGTGTTACAGACCAACGATTTTTAACTCTTTTGCAATCGTTTAAGGTCGCTCCTAGGTGTCACACGCTGTGATGTCGCTAATGACGCCGGATGTGTGTCACAAACACCGTGACCCCGACGATATATCGTTAGCGATGTCACAGCGTGTAAAGCACCCTTATCGCTCATTATTCTGGCATTTGGCAAATATAAATAATTTTGGTTCCTCATTGACCTAAAACAGGAAAGGTTCAGTCTGATTTATTCTGATTTCAAGTCAGATAGTGAGAAAAACATGCATGTGTGTCCTTTTAAATAGTGTATGTTAACTTCTGGTTTCAATTGTATTTCCAAATGACACCTCATGGATGTAAGACCCGTTTCACATGTCAGTGAAAAACACAGACGTTCTTCACTGACATGTAAAACACGCACATGTCCCTCCATGTTCCGTGATTCACGGCACATGTGGGTCGTCCATGTGCAATCCGTGATCCGTGATTGCATATGGACATTGCTCACCTGCCTTCACTGCTGCTGTCCATGGTGCTGAAGTCTCTAGCTCTGCAGCGTCCGCCCACCGCTCTCAGCACCTACTTCCTGGTCGGGTTTTCCTGCTCTCATGAATATTCATGAGCCAGGCAGAAGCTGCCGAGAGCAGAGGCTGCACAGCGAATTGCAGGCAAGGTAAGTTGAAAATATTTAATATGTCCGTGATTTTCTGGTACGTGTTTCACTGATCACACACGGATCACACCATAGAGTGGTCCGTGGGTCATCAGTGATGCCAGAAAAAAACTGACTTGTCTCCGTGCAGAATCCCGGCCACGCGTGCATGCTACACGGAGACACGTTCAGTGACAAATCACTGATGTGTGAGCAGACCCATTGATTATAATGGGTCTGCGTATGTCAGTGATTCTGGTACGTTTTAAAAAAAGCACAAACGTACCAGAATCACTGACGTGTGAAACAGGCCTAAGTGTACCTTCCTAGTTTTTAAAGCTTAAGACACTTCAAGAAAATGTTGGCAACGTGTTTCCTAAAGCAACTTTTTGGTCGTCCTTGTCAATACTTTGATGGTGTTCTGGCTGCCAGTGTTTTTTTCTTAAAAAAAATATTTTTTTTTTATATAAAATAGTGGTGGCTTCCAAGCAAAAGTAGTCTAAAAAATGGTCAGATCACTACTTTTAGCTATTTAACCCTAGAAAGCGCAACCATAGAAATCTACAATAGAAAACAAGTAACCTAGCAGGCCTGCGAGACCCCAGGTATGCGTTCTAGGGTTAATGGCTTGCAAAGCCTGAAGCGGTTCAAAAAATTAAAGGTAACCTGTCATGTAAAAAAAAGGCTATTAACCTTCAGCTATGGGGTAAAATGTGCAGGTAAATAGCATTCTAAAGGAAGTCTGACTACCGAGAGAGAATTAAGTATATTCCTTGACTCAGGTCTGTCCAGACATTTAATTGCTATGTTAGACTGCCCAATATTATTTATGGTATCTGTACTCCAGTACTACTATATTGAGATATTGTTGTGCTGGAGGGAACCTGTCTTGACCCCAAACAATCCTATGATATAGCGTTAATCAGCAAGTTACTTACAATGTTGGTCGGCTCCCTTATTAAAAGTGCAACTACCAGGAGAAAATTAAATGTATTCCTCCTGGAGCCGCTGGTCAAAGAGCGGCTACAGTCACTACTCACAGCATTATAAGTGGGAGCTGTAAGCACTCCTCAGCACTGTAATTGACAGCTTGCGCTGCAAACATGTGCTGCAATGCAAGTTGTCAATCAAAGTAGCAGGACGTACTTTCAGCTGCCGCTCACTGTGTACTGAGTGATGACTATACCCACACCAGGCACGACTGAATTACTGAAAGCCGGCAACTTCCAGGAGGAATGAAGATCATTTCTTCCTGATACTCAGATTTAGTAAGGAGGGTGGACAGCATCGTAATGCTGGCATCCTGCAGATTTATGCTATAGCTACAGGTTATTAGCATTTGGAAACACGGCAGGTATTTATAGGCTACATTCAATTTCTATCTATCTATCTAGTTATCATTATTATGTGGGTGTGTATTTGTGTGTGTACCTCTCTCTCTCTCTCTCTCTATATACAGTATGTATAACGTCATAAAATTGAGTAAAGTCCTTTCACTTTGCATTGTATCACAGTGACATATCTTCAGTTTTGCCATATGAAAATATATAATAAAATATTTACAAAAATGCAAGGGGTGTACTCACTTCTGTGATATGTCCCAGGCTGTGTCTGTGCCTTTAATGCGGACTTGCGTGGTGAGCCCGCATTATTTCCCGCACATGTCTGCTGATCTGATCAGCAGACGTGTGCAGCTAACAGGCACGGGTTAACCCCTTAGATTGTGCAGTCAATCTCTGACAGTGCAATTTAACACACTTCGGCAGGGATCGCGCTGGGCCCCATCAAGTGATCACAGAGCGCCAATGTGTTATCGTGACAGCGTGGGGTCAAATGATGACCCCTGTAGGGGTGTGTTTCCTGCTAATGCCAGCAGAGTGTCAGCACTCACAGGAGAACATTTGTCTTGATCAGAGCAGTACTGAAGCATCACTCCGGTCAGGAGAAGTGATCAAATAGTGAAGCCATAAAGTCCCCTAGGGGACTAGTAAAATCATTAAGAATTGTAAAAAAAAGTTTTAAAAAATATGAAAAAATGTGAAAGTTCAAATTACCCCTCTTTTGCCCCATTTAAAATAAAATAATAATAATAATGATAATAATAATAAATACACATATTTGGTACCGCTACTTTGAGAAATGCCCAATCTATCAAAATTTAACACTACTTATTCTGATTGCATATATATATATATATATATATGTATATATATATATATATATATATATATATATATATATATATATATATATATATATATATATTTAATTAAAAATGTTATCTATTGTCACAAAAAATAGGTGACACTGAGGCCAAAAAATGAGAACACTGTGGGTCTCGGAAAATAGCAACAAAAGTGCAATTTTTTTTTTTTTTTTTACAAACTTCTAATTTTTTTCACCACTTGAATAAAAGTAAAACTATACCTGTTTGGTATATAGCCAAACTCGTACTGACCTGAGGAATCATAATGCCTGGTCAGTTGTAACATATAGTGAACAGGGTGAATTAAAAAAAAAAACAGTCATGCAATTTCACTGGACTTGGAATTTTTTTCCCATTTACCAGTACAATATGGGACAGAATGAATGGTGTCATTCAAAAGTACAACTCGTAACGCAAAAAAAAAAAGCCCTCTTATGGCTATATTTGATGGCTCTTGGAAGAAAGGGAGGAAAATAAAAAAAGGAAAAAATGAAAATCACCCAGGGGAGAAGGAGTTAATATATGTAATAACTTTATATTATTGTACAGACATAGCAAGCACAATTTCTGTTTGGCACCTAAGCTGTTTGAATGACATGCCAGCACTTATATTTACATTCTATCACATTTCTCTTTAATGAATAGACATGCCAGGTCCTCTAAAATTGGTGATACAGTTTCTTGCTGATCTGAATTTCATAATCTAGCAGAGGGAACTAGGATTCACCTTCCATGGGGTAAAAAAAGAATAAAAAGGAGTTGTTTAAAGTCTAAACTACCTTTGATATATTTTGGTCGGGTTAGAGATTACGTGAATAAATTCTCGAAAGTTGCGATATTTGCACTAAGAATGTTCGGTATTCTGGAAAAGACCGGATTTACGGTAACTTGTACGATTATGTATGTTAATTTTAAGTAGCTTTTTTATTCATAGTGAATGGCTTTTAATATGTTCTCTTGCTTTTGACACTTTTTCTTATTTGATTATCCTTACCCTGATGTTAAAGTAACTTTAATTTTTTTTTTTTTTAATTATGGTAAAGGAACATCAATAGCGGTATATCTGATACTTTTTATATTTAGTACGACTTTCCTAACTCTTTTCTTTTCATTTTTTTTTTAGGGTCGCTGCATTAATTTCTCTAGGGTGCCATCA